>NW_015387849.1:29821-72413 GCF_001527695.2 Protobothrops mucrosquamatus
CATATAAGGAACGGTTGCTGGAATTGGGTATGTCTAGTTTAATGAAGAGAAGGACGAGGGGGGACATGATAGCAGTGTTCCAATATCTCAGGGGCTGCCACAAAGAAGAGGGAGTCAAGCTATTCTGCAAGGCGCCTGAAGGCAGGACAAGAAGCAACGGGTGGAAACTGATCAAGGAGAGAAGCAACTTAGAACTAAGGAGAAACTTCCTGACAGTTAGAACAATTAACCAATGGAACCACCTGCCTCCAGAAGCGGTGAATGCTCCAACACTGGAAGTTTTTAAGAAGAGACTGGACAGCCATTTGTCTGAAATGGTGTAGGGTTCCTGCCTGAGCAGGGGGTTGGACTCAATGACCTCCAAGGTCCCTTCCAACTTTATTATTATTAAATGTTTAAAAAGTGTAAAGGAGCATTCCTAAAACTCCTGCTCTCTGGTATGCTTACCTTCCCTTTCTATACGTTCATAACCGTCATACCCATTGGTCAGCTGATTGGGCACATTAGAGCTGAATCTAACATAGCTGATAAAATGATTGGAATCACACATGGTTTGATTAATAGTTTATTTAATCAAAACCTGATTTGTTTAGCCATGCTTTATTTAATCATGGTTTATTTAATTAATGGTCTTCACCCGTAAGATATAAGTAATGGTTTAAAACAGGAATGGGTAACGGTTTACACTAAACAAAACAGAATTAGCATAATTAAGTTGAATAAAGCAAATAATGCTTATGTTTGGTGTACTTGAGATTCTGTAAAGACTGAAAACCTGTTGGTTGGCATAGTACTGGGCATATTCTATCCCACAACAAAATATACTTTACCCATTTCAAAGATGAGAACTGAATTAATATGGAATAGGATGTGACAATAGAGGGATTTTTAAGTGAAAATGCTACTCTGTCCTGAAGAAGCAATCTTTCCCAGAACTTATATCTTTTATAGTCAATCTCTCAAAAGTCAACAAGAGAATTATCCCTTGGAATTCCTATTCAATTTACTGTTCAGGGTGCTCAGTATGACACCAACAGCAGACTCTCTACTCGTCTAGGCTATACTTTCATCATCCCAGAACTGTAGAAAAGTAGTCTGATTATGTGAACATGCAGAAAAATCCTCAGAAGAACTTAATAAAAAAAGTCTACCTTTTTTTTTGCAAGCAGCTGCCAAAAAAGAAAAAAGAAAGAAAAAAAAATGCAGTCTTAGGGTGCATCAATAAAAGTAAACAGTAATGTCAGATTAAGGGAAGTCATTGTTTGGTCTATTCTGTATTGGTCAAATCACACTAAGGATGCTGAGACTAATTCTGAACATCACATTATAGGAAAAGCACAGACCAACTGGAATCATGTCCTGTGGCACACAACCAAAACGACAAGGATCCCAGTAGGGAAAAAAAAAGTATAAGGAACAATTGGATATGTTTAGTCTGGAGACATTTGTGGAAAGATAATATGTAAACTTTCTTGGAGTATCTGTTGGCCTGTGGTGTGGAAGATGGAGCAGACGTATTCAATATTGTTCCAGAAGGCCAAACAAGAAATAATGGATTTAAATTGCAAGGTGGTAGATTACATCATTCAACAAGGGAACCAACTACTTTGGGAGGTGGCAGACTCTCTTTCACGGTTTAAACTGAAGCTGGAAGGCCATCTGTCATGGAAGCTGTTGCAATGGAGGAGTTCTTGGGAGAAATACTACAAGTTGTACTCAATTTATACTCAAGAATAAGTCTTTAATAAAGTGCTCCCTTCCTTTATTTGGGTTTTTTTTTGGGGGGGGGATGTCTTCAATTACCAAAGCAGCTCTAGGTGACTTACTAGAAAATAAGAATATTTTTTTTTAAAAAGTCACTTTTTCTTGTCTTATTATTTTTATAAGTAACTTAGGCACCAAGTATATCTAAGCTATACCTCCTCCCGCTTCCTGTTTTCCCCACAACAATGATCCTGTGAGGTGGGTTGGGCTGAGAGAGAGTGATTGGCCCAAAGTCACTCAGCCAACTTTTCATGCGTAAAATGGGGCTAGAATTCATAGTCTCCGGATCTTTAGCCTGATGCCTTAATCACTAGAAATGGAGATATTGGAGAATATAGAGGACAATTAATGAAATTTTAAAAACCCAAACAAACAGACACCAAATGGGCTTATGAACCACTCAATGGCCTACCAGAAAAGTATTTTTTATTCCTATGCTGTGTGGAACTTTGTACTTATTGCATATCAGTCAAGATAGAAATAATCAGCAAAGTAGACTCTCATCCTCCCAAGTGCTGGGGCCAGAAGATGTGTCTGGGAGGTATGAGTAAAGGATGCAGGGAATATGTGCCAAGAGTATATAATCCCAGCAAATTCACCCAAGGTGTGAAGAATTGCCCAGCTAAATAGGCATGTACTATACAGCAGGGGTCCCCAATCCCCAGTCCGTGGTCCAGCACCGGGCCATGACATGCCAACAACCGAGCCACTGAAACAAGCAAAGCTGCATCTGTGGGATGTAGGCAGCACACGAAACCACACCCTCTCTGGTCCGTGGAAAAATCTTTCTCCACAGAACCGGTCTCTGGTGCCCCAAAGGTTGGAGGCCTCTGCTATACAGTATATCACACTGCAGCAGTACAGGAAGATGATGTACAACATTCAAGATACCCTAGAAAATATCCTTATTTACAAGAACCTCCAATATTAGAAGATGAAGTTTAAGCATCACTCCAATCATTATCAAGTAAGATTATTTTAGCAATTGATGTAATGTACACTGAAAAAGCCAGCGAGATACGAAACCTTGAAACAGCAAAGGCTCTAACCAAATTATGCTAGCAACTGTGGAAAATGATACCGTGACATAAAAGAAAAGAGACTTATCAGAGTATGTAAACCATTGTATAACATCCTAATTTTATGTGCTGGCTAAATAATTCTTAGGATCATCAATGCAGATCAGAACTCTACATGAAAAGGGAGAGGCCAAATGTTCAAGCTGATTTTAGAAATGACTGAGGAGCAAGACACACTATTGCTGATACACAATGGACAATTGAGAAAGCCAAAGGATACCAAAAAGAAGTTAATATGTGCTTGATCAATTATAGAAAGGACTTCAGATGTGCTGATCCATGTCAGGTTGTGGAATCTCATTAGGAAAATGGGAAGCACAAAACATCCCATATATATAACCTATATATCAGATAGGAAGCCAATGATTGGATAAGTGAAAGTGATCGGCACAAGTTTTGCAAGTGACAAGGGACTGTTTAGTCTCTCCATACTTATTCAACCCGTATAATGAATATATATAGTGGCCCTCAGTATTTGTCGTTAATTTGTTCTGGGAGGTGTGATGAGTACTAAAAATGAATACCGAGCAAACCATATGATTTACCATGTGACCGTTTATTTTGGCCAGAAGGAATAGTGAGTCACGAGGCAGCCAATGCTAGCAAGTACTACCTTGTTCATCGAATACCAGGAGAAAGACGCATACTGGGACAAGATTTTTGCTTCAAAGTGCATTGGTACAGAATTTGATCAATTTTGAAGCAGTTTTGAAGTACTGACTGTACTGAGGAAGGCTAGATTGGGAGAACATGAATTTGGTTTTAAAACTGGAGGAAAAAGCATCAATAACCTTCTCTATGCTGATGACACTACCCTGAATAGGGAATATCCACAGAATATCCCCAGATCTGGGTGAGTCAAACACCTTTAGTCTTGGTACGGCTGAGTCAGAGACAGCTTCTCCCAATCCAAATGGGGACCACTGATCACGTGGGCTACATTTTTTTCCTTGTAACTCTGTGGATGCTTTCCACATTAGACCATACACTACTGGTCTAATTCTGTGGTTCTAAATTCACAGAAAAGTTTCTATATCCTATAAAGGAGATTTGTAGCCTAGTCTACTTCCTGATGTGACATGGAAGAATATTTCAACTACCCAACAGAGTCTGTTAAATAATGATGATGTAGCACCTGAACAGCTTCAAAGTCCTCTACTTCATTTGGTCATTAATTTAGTTCTGGTGGATTGCCACTGCTGGGCATTTGCAAAAACAAAAACAAAAGCGTCGTGAGCAAGCAAGCACATAGAAATTATTTTTTTAAAAAAACACCAGTTGTTTCTATCATATATCAAGTCACCAACTGAGTTACCAGTAATTCGTTAATGAAGCCCACTGGCTTCAGGGGCTGAATGAAAAAATAAATATATTTTTTCCTAGACAAAGCAAGCAGCAGCTATACAGAAGGTTTCATTTCCTTAAATTCTATACACTTTCAATGAGCTCGGAGGGCAAGAGCTGTTCAATTGTTTAATTACTAACCATTCCAGTTGAAGTGATTAAGGTATCCTCAATTAACATAACATACACTTCTATTCATTTGTAAACAACTCTGAGAACTGACTTCAAAAAAGTGAACAAATCTGGGTTTAATAGTTAAATATTTTGTTTGGTCACTGAATAATATATTAGTGGTTCATAAAAATCTGGACTTCCAGAATCCAGATATACAGTACATATCAGAGGTTCATGAGGAAAAAAATCCCCCATATATATCCACCTTGGCAAGCAAACAGGAAGTCAATTGTTATAGGACATGAACTATCAAATATGACAAATGTGGAACAAAAATGGTAAAAAATGACTATTTACCTTGTTTAATTAAGTCTAAATTTCTGATCAGGATTTTAATCATCTGTAAGAGTTAAGTTTATTTCCAAGCATCTATTTGCTTCCCAATTCTTAGCAACCCTTAGCAATAAGATTGAGCAGTCAAATATGCATGGAACCTGTCTATGGGAATGAGCATAATCTAATATGAACATTATCCAGAATTCACCAATATTCTGCCATATAAGGGAGCAGTACCCAAGGGGAAAGGACAAAAAACTTGATTATAGACAGGCAACATTTTGTCTCTCAAAGAACTACAATTAATAGTAAAAATATGATAGTAATAATGAAAAGTGCTAAATTCCAACAAATTTAGTGGTACAATTCTGATTATAGATTTGCCCTTATGAACATAATTTTGAAAGCCAAAAGTGTACGTTGGATCAAAATGATGGAGTTAAGTCTCTCACCTTTTTCATTTAATATAGTATTATAAAGAAGCAGAGCCATTGTGATTCAATAATTATTTTTAAATGGCCAAAAATCTGAGATCATCATCAAATCTTGTAAGTTTTTGACAGTCCTGCCTCAAATCTATTTCAGTGAATTATAACAGCCCAACTGTGTGAGATCTGGCAATATGGTGAGCCTTCAATGGCACTTTTATCGAATGTGAGACCTGCTGGTATAAACTGGAGATGGGGTGGACATCTTTGTCTATTGTTGTTATGGTCCAAATGGAGGTCATGATTGGGAACTGATGTAATTGAATATTCTCTGGAGAATGATTCCAAGAAAATAGTGCTTCAATGGTTTCAAGTCACAGATGTTTATGAGGATTACTTTGAGATTTATTATTCAGGTGTGAAAACCTGTATGTTTTAATTTTAAAAAGTGTTTATTAGTTTTTTCTCTCATATCTTCTTCATGGTTCCAAACATCACTTTGGATAATATATAGGTATCAAACTTTAATGCAACATGTCCAGAATCTTAGTAATTACATTGGTTATATGCAAACACTTTCCCCCAAACAATAACAACAAAACATCAGGAAGAGAGTAATGAAGCTTTCTGCCCTTACAAAAAGGTATTTGTTCCCTTTTGTTTGAACATACTCTTTTTGCAGTATACCCTCATGATGTTACTTCAAAAACTGTTCTTAAAATATAACATGTTTTTGCTAATCAACTTTAATATGTGCAATGGGCAAGTCTGAAATTTGTTATGTATATTTTTCTCTCTTCAACCTAAAATTTCTTTTCCAGCCATAAAAAGTTCCTTAAACATCAATGTAGGAGTAATATTTATCTTTAAGTAGCAAAGATAATCTGTGACATTTAACAGTCCGATTAAGCTGTACAAATCTCATAAATCTGAATCTGAATATTTTATTCATACTGAATATTTCAAAAGGTAAAGAATCTCATGTCAATTTCTGATTACTATAATTTCTAGTTACTTCAGAAGTAGTTTGCCACTATTTCTTCTGGGATGTTTTTTTTATTTGTCAGTTTGGTCTACAATCCTGACATTTCTTGATGGTCTGCAAATCAAGTATCAGCCAGGTCCAAACTTGCTCAGTTTGTCCAAGAATAACCAAGATGACTAGATATTGTCACCTCCCATAGACCCATAGGACAATGCAAATATTTCAGAACAGAGTTGATCATAACTGTAAGAGAAATGTCTATGGAGATTTTCAGTCATGGTTGTCCCAAAGGTGCTTTTTCAAAATGCAACTGACTTTGTTTTTCCTTGAAGACATTTTGCTTCTCATCCAAGAAGCTTCTTCAGTTCATTTGGGACATAATTATAAGCATATTTTTTAACTGTTATAGTTTCTTGTACCACTGAATCTCAGGAAATGGTGGCTTGCTTAAATTATGATTGCTAAGGATAAAGCCAGAATCCTGACTCAGTTTCATCTACAATAGTTTAAAGAAAGTAGGATCCATTAGTATGAAAGCACTGGAGATTTTATTACTTGGAAACCTAACTTTTCTTTTCCATTTCCTCCTCCACAGCATGAATTAAAGAGTGAAGATGGAAGACTCTTGTTTATTTTCATACTGGGGGTACGCACTATACCACCATTGGAACCACTTTGGTCATATATATAAGTACACACACACTCACACACACACACGCACACACACTGGGACCACTTTATATAACACCGGGACCACTTTATATACCACCGGGATGTAACCCCTAATCTGGGAGGCTTCAACAGATCCCACGAACAATATCCTAGCTCTCTGTCCAGAACAGTGTAGTGGTAGCTGCAGCTAAGATACTGTGCAGAACCCTGAAATTTCCAAGTCTCTGACAGATGACCCAAACTGAGGAAGACATAGACCACCCACTGGGGTGAAAAGAGAAATAGTGTAGTGTAGTGTAGCGTAGTGTAGCACAGCGCAGCACTGCACTGCACTATTGTATTATATTGTTGTCAGAACTGCCATCTCACTGTCAGTCTACCATGAACCTTGGGGGGAGGCTGCAAGGAAGGGCGAAGGCTTGGGACAAAATTTCCAAAGTTGTTTCCCTGGGAGCAGAGTGCCGATCCGTACAGTGACTGTTTCCAAAATATCTCTTTTAAAATTGAGAGACAAACAATGACAAGGGACTAAGGGAGGAGAGTTAACTGGGAAAAAAATATGTGCAAATGTTTAGTCCTGGCTTTGCATTACTGTATTTCACTTGACTTCTAGTAAACTATCCCTTTCTCAACCAATGGAGGCAAGGATCGTTTTTACTTAGAAGCCCAAGTTGAGGCAGCTCTGACATTTGCTTTCCTCTCTAGCTGAACTTATATACATTATAAATATGTGGGATTAATGAACTTTCAATACAACAGTTGTGTTAAAGTGGAGGAAAAGAAGAAAATAACTTACAGGTATGCCTTGCCAAGGAATAGTTGGATCCGCCACTCGTTGAGCCGAAACCTTCTGGAATTTGACTAGAACTGCGTGGTCTAGTTAGCAACTTTGGAGGTTCTATTTCTGCTCCAAACTCTGCTCCAATTACTCCTAGTAGAACAATGGCGGTAGCTTGTTTTCGTCTCTCTTCATATGACATAGATATTTTTTTAATTTGTGGAAGTCCAGACAGAGTACCTGTAATACAAATGCATAAGGACAATGATGATTAAACAGCTATCTTCTTCATTAGAAATTATAAGTAGTCCTCAACTTATAACCACAATTCAGCCCAACATTTCCATTGCTAAGAAGGACGGTTCAGTGAGTTTTGTCCCCTTTTACGATCTTTCTTGCCACAGTTGTTAAGTGAATCCCTGCAGTTGTAAGCTAAGTTAGTAGCACGGTTGTTAAATGAATCTGGCTTCCCCATTGATTTTGCTTGTCAGAAGGCCACAAAAGGTGATCACATGACCTTGGGACACTGCAACCGTCATAAATACATGCCAGTTGCCAAGTGTCCAAATTCTGATCATGTGACTGTGGGGACAACAGTTGTAAGTGTGAAAAACAGTCATAAGTCTTTTTTTTTCAGTGCCACTGTAACTTTGAACATTCATTAAATGAATGGTTATAAGTTGAGGACTACCTGAAATGCAGTGGTGGGATTCAGCCGGTTTGTACCGCTTCGGCAGAACTGGTAGCTAATTTTTTGTTGCCCAGCCCAGAATGGACTTCTGGAAATGGCATCCACACAGAGAACTGGTTCACATATTTGAATCCCACCACTGCTGAAATGATTTTGATACCAGTAATTCTGAAAATTATAATTTCCAAGGTTCCTTCCAACACTGTCATTCTGTTATACTGAAAGATTATTTTTCCTTTACACCACTGAGCTGTCGTGGTGCAGTGATCAGAACGCACTATTGCAGGCTAATTCTGCCGACTGCAAGCAGTTCGATTCTCACTGGCTCAAGGTTGACTCAGCCTTCCATCCTTCCGAAGTCGGTAAAATGAAGGCCCTGATTGTTGGGGGTAATACATGACTCTGTAAACCACTTAGAGAGGGCTGAAAAGCACTGTGAAGCCTATGTAAGGAATATAAGTCTAAGCCTTAAAGTATACATAGCTATTATATGTGGATGATATTACAACTTAAGCATAAATTTCTTTCCAGTTGCCCAAAGTAATTACCAAGGCAGGTGTAGAGGGAAAGGGAGGGGAAGGGGGGGAGAGGAAGGGATTGCTTCAGAAATTAAACCAGCAAAGGAATATAAAATTTAGACAATGAGCAGTCTCTTGCTGGCTAAGAACCATACTCAATATCTGGAAAAACGAAGGCTGCATTGGATAGCTAATGACCCCACAAATGATTCTGTACTCCTTTTGCTTTCCCTTAAAAAAAAAAGCCTAATTTCCAATATTTGTGATTTCTCTCTACCTGAAATTGGAAAGAAATTATCCTTTTAATTTTCAGAATTTATGGTCAGAGGGGGATGTATAAAAGGGGTTCAAAAGCTGCACCTGCCCCAGGTCTAAAATAGCGCATGCTTCTTGTAGCAGAAAAACTGTGTCAGTTCTTTGCTTCAGTGGAAGTGCGCTGGCCGTGGTAGATTGAGTTTGCTACAAAGACCCTGGTTTCAAAATTAACTTGGAAACTGTACTGAAGAGAAATTTATATTTCCATCCATTTGCCAAGAGTACATTTTCAGTATATTTTCATCAGCTTTATATGAAAAAAAAAAAACCCCACCCTCGCTTCTTCCTACTGCATTGTGATGGTAAATCTGAGGAAAGTTCTTCCCTGAAAGAATTGCCAGCAGCGGAAGATTAAAAATTTGTGAATTAACAGGAAAAGCATCTGCTGTATTATTATCAAGCTATGGCAATCCCTCCTTCCCTTTCTGTCTCTCTTGAAAAGACTAGCATTAAAATGTTGGTTTAGGGGAAAAAAAACCCAGTTCCTAGTTCAGTTCTAGCTCTGGTAGTGTGATCGCATTATACTCTGAGAAACGGAAGGGAGGGTGATCTTTAAGGAGGAAAGTGCGAAGAAAAATCAATAGTTACCTTCTACCAGAGAGGAATGAAGACGGGAATCTACACTAAGTGTTACATAACCATTTTAATCACCAACCATTTGTATATATGATTGCAGCGGCAGAATGCAAGCTATACTGCAAAAGGGGGGGGGGCTTTGCCTACATTAATTTTCTCTCTGGAAGAAAAGTCTGTTTCCCTCTCCTCTCCCTCAAGCCCCCCCCCCAAGAAGCACGCTCCATAACAATAGTTCAAAGGAAAGCTCCATTCTGCAGTTGCCGTGATTGTTCTGTCAGCTGACCTCTGCAGAAGGGAATTGCTAACTGCTGCCAAGCTCCTTAGCTGACAAATGAATGATCACAGCTCCATCTATTTTCACTATGGCTGCCTCCTAGCCCAGGTGCTCAGACAAGAGAGCCCCGGTGTGACATCTCAGATCAAGATGAATTGGCGCAAACTCCTGATCCAAGATTGTTTTATACCATTTAATTTAGTTTCTTCCCCTGCTCGGATGAGCACAGCTCTGGTTATGGATTTCTATTCTAATGTACTGAAGCAGGCACTGAAAGAAGCCAATGAAGCAGATGCTGGAGCTGGAGACTGCAGGGATACTGATCAATAGAGGAGGCTTTGACCCCAGCAGCTCAGCCTCTGCAATGGTCACTGTGGAAAGAAAAGAAAAAAAAAAGGGGGGGGGGAGAGCCCCACACTTGGGCTGCTTCCAGGAGGAAATTAAACAACGGGGGACTCTTGGCAAACTCCTACCCCCTTCAAAAAACAGAAAGCAAAACTCTTGCTGATCTTCCTTTTGTTTGACTCAAGCCACCTCCAGTTAACCCTTAGGAGACAATATTGCCCAGATATTCCATTGTGTCCAGAAATCAGACGCCAAAATCAGCTTGCCAATCCTATTTTCACCACCCTAAGAAAGAAGATACTATTTTTTTTTTAAATCAACTATGGATCTTTTTCCAACATACAAAGCTTACAATCTTATTTTTTTTTTTATTAGATTTACATCGCCACCCATCCCACAAAATGGGACTCTGGGTGGTGTTCAAACATATTAACGATTAAAAACGGTAAAACAGACGAATGTAAAGGCGGTGATGTGCTTACAAAAATGATCACGTTGCTGTCAAAGGCTTGTGGTTTGTTTTAATGATCTATTTACTTTTCAGATTAGCACTAATCAAGCCCAGTGCGTGAACCACCCTTTACAAAGCACTTTGTAGTTTATTTATTTGGATTTGTATCATGTCCTTCCACCCTCAAGTTTTGAGGACGGTTTCAAAATTAAAATAATATTAAAGCATTAAATTATTACTAAAATATAAACATCCCAATGATTCTGGAAACATTTAAAGTCAGCTAGTGAACTACTCATGTTTTGGGGAATGCCAGGGTCTTTAGATTTTTCCAAAAGTCCAAGAGGAGGGGGGGCTTTCTCACAGAAATTGGAAATTAATTTTTAAAAATCTGCTATTGATGGATATATAAATTTGTACAGCCAGGGCCATCAAAATACCTTCCACAGCAGCTCTCTGGCTGCCATGTGGTATTACTGGGACAGAAATCCAGGTTTAAAGCTATGCAGGACTCTGTAAGAAGCAGCACCAGCATTTTAAAGTGGACTGGGTGTATCCTGAGCACCAACAGAGTAAAAGAGCAGTGGTAATGTTGCACCTCTTTCAACCCACATACTACATTGTTTTTATTTTTAAAATAAAAGGGAAATAAAAACACACAGCACACAGAAAACAATTTCTTCCTCCAAATAATGAAAGTAGAGAAAAAAAAGAAATCCTTAAGAAAACAGAATATAGATATAAATGACAAAAGATATGTAAAACTGATTAAGCTATCTTCATAAATGACTTAGATGAAGGAATAGAAGGGGAACTCATCAAATTTGTAGATGACACTAAACTGGCAGGAACAGCGAACCCCCAAGAAAACAAGCTCAGGATCCAAAAAGATCTTGACAAACTTGAACAATGTACCCTACTCAACAAAATGAACTTTAATGTGGAGAAAAGCAAAGTTTTACATTTAGGCAGGAAAAATCAAAGGTATAAGTACAGATTAGGCGAGACCTGGCTCAAAAAAGTAACTGTGAGAGGGACCTTGGAGTCCTAGTGGATGATCACTTGACTATGAGCCAGCAGTGTGCAGCAGCCGCAACCAAAAAAGCTAATATAATTAATCCTGGGTTGTATAAACAGAGGCATAGAATCAAGATCACGTGAAATATTAGTACTGCTTTATAAAACCCTAGTAAGACCACATCTGGAATACAGCAACCAATTTTGGTCACCATACTACAAAAAAGATATTGAGACTTTGGAAAAAATTCAGAGAAGAGCAACTAAGATAATCAAAGGCCTGGAGACTAAAACATATGAAGAACATTTGCGGAACTTGGCTTTGTCTAGTCTAAAGAAAAGAAGAAATAGGGAAGACATGATAGAAGTATTCTAGTATTTGAGAGGTTGCCACAAAGCAGAGGGGGTCAAATTATTCTCCAAATCACCAGAGGGCTGGACAAGAAACAATGTTTGGAAACTGATCAAAGAGAGAAGCAACCTGGAATTAAGGAGAAACTTCCTAACAGGAAGTGAGGACAATTAACCAGTGGAACAGCTTGCCTTCAGAAATCATGGGCACTCCATCATTGGAGGTTTTTAAGAAGAGACTAGACAGTCACTTGTCTGAGATGGTATAGGTTCTCCTGTTTGAGCAAGGGGTTGGACTAGAAGACCTCCATGGTCTCTTCCAGCTCTATTCTATTCTAAAGTTTTTAAATGACAAATTACACCTTGCCCACATGGAATCATAATGATCAATCTTTCCATTAGAATGACAGATGGACAGTTCAAAGACTGAGAGCAAATACTTTTCTGAAATCTAGAATGTTAAGTCTAGAGTAATCATTTATGTTCTAAAAGCCCATATACCATTCTGGCCATACTGTTCTGCGCTAGTTGTTTTTCTCCAAATGGTCTTCAAGAGTAGCCCCATACAGCATGCATTACAGTAATCCAATCCAAAGATTACCGGAGCATGCACTGCCAAGATCAGGCTATCTTTAACTAAAAATAGTTTTAAAAAACCTTCTTGGAACTGCTCAAAGGACTGTGTTGTAAACAGGAGATAGAGGGTGTCATATCACCCCCCCTCTGTTGAAAGAGGGTTGTTCAGTTTTAATGTAGATGTTCTCTTTGACCCCTTTGACCCCTCTTTCAAACTATGTGGACTTCTCTGTTCCAAGTCCACAATGTGGACTTCTCTGTTCCAAGAAGATTCCATACCCATTTGCACTCCGATTCAGGTGACCACGTGGGTAAGATAAACACCCAAGTGGCCTCAATGACTCTCAGAGTGCTAATGATCAGATTACTGTAAGGAATATAAATCCTTCTATTCCTCTCCATTATTCAGTCAGAACTGAAGAAGCTTCTTGGTTGAGTAGCGGAACATCTTCAAGAAAAGAAAGTCCAGTTGCCTTTTGAAAAGCACCTTTGGGACAAGTTGACTCATCAATTGATGCTATGCATAAGTGCTGCATAGAGGCACAAGTGTCACAGGCATCCATGAACAGCTCTAATTCTGTATCTGGTTCATAAGGGGACTATCACCCATATGGCACTGGTTTAATCCTAGTACCAGATATCACAGAAAACATCTTCTTGGGATTCAGCCTAAGCCCTCATCTAGTTTGTCACAGCCTGTAAGCACTAATCCAGTAGTTTGACTGCCTCTTCTGATTTGGGTGAAAAAGATAAACAAACTTGGCCATTGCCTGTATTTGATAACACATCATGCCAAACCTCCATATGTTCTCTTACTAGCAGCTTCAAAAAGATATTAATCAGCATCAGAGACGAGAGTGAACCTTGTGGAACTTCAAAGACTGCCACAGTGGCTGAACAAAAGTTTCCCAGTTGTGTAGGTAGGCATAAAACCACATAAAGTGGTCCATCATAAAGTCAACCCAATAAGATACCCCATCCACAATATCAAAAACTACTGAGAGATCAAGAAGATCAATGGGTTAGCATTCTTCCTATAGTATATCTTCTCTGAACTAGTTGAGATGATCTCCTTTCTCTGTGTTTCAGATGCCAACTACACCATTTTTTATAATTATAGGGAAAAAGTAATATCTCCCAGATCTGTTTTAATTTTGGCCTCAAGAGTGATATGGGTTTGAGCAACTTTGCCTATAAAAGCATCATAAATTCATTGAATTGCTTCTCTGAGTTGGGACCCAACCAGTCTGTCACATCAACACCAGCCAGATTTCTAACCATTCTGAAAGGTTCTGATACAAACAACACAGACAACACAGATTAATCCCCAATAGCCTGCGTCTGTCTTCAACAGTAAAGGGACACAGGGCAGAAAACATCCTGCAGCCAAGAAGGCTCCACATACATTTCCACTACTCAGGTGACTCTGAGGACATAGATAAACCTCCAAATGGCCTCAATAACTAAAAGAATACAAATGACCAGATGTCTGCAAGGAATATAAATCCTTCCATTACCCACCATCCAGTCAGAGCTGAAGAAGCTTCTTGGATGAGAAGTGAAACATCTTCAAAGAAAAATGAGAAAGTCCAGTTGCCTCCTGAAAAAGCACCTTTGGGACAACCATCACCTGGATGACTGAGAATCTCCATAGACCAGGGGTGTCAAACTTGCAACGTCACGTGACATGTTGTGACGTATCGCGACTTTTTTTCCATTGCTGGCAATGGGGTAGGTGCGGTTTTGGCATGACACATCTGGCCCGCGGCCTGGAAGTTTGATACCCCTGCCATAGACACTTGGTCTCAATAATTACAAAAAATGGTGTAGTTAGCATCTGAAACACAGAGAAAGCTCCAGGATTGTCATAGATACTGAAGTTACCAAAAATCACAATCTTGGGATTCTCCAGTACAAACAGGAGATCATCTCAACCAGCTCAGAGAAAATGTTGGACAATAGAATGGATAGCACACCCCTATTCAAGCAATCACATCCAGAATGTAATGTCTTGTTTTTGGGTAAGGAAATGAAATCCCAACTGAATGTTTGTAACATTAACACTTCATAGTCCTCCAAGCTATCTTATAGTCAATCTTTCACATTTGAAGAAGACACACTGTTGTGCAGTTTATTGGTGGACACAGAGGTGGCTTTTCAGTCCCAGCAGGAAGTGCAAAATCAAACACAATGGGAACATTGGAAATCCATTGTTGTAATAATTGTGGATGCTATTCTGTGACACTGCTCATGGTTTTTCTATCAGTTTCTGTCTTCAAAACTAGTGTAGGTGTCATAGCAAAGAGGTCATCAGTGGATTCTGTTAGCAGCCACAGCTTCTAGTTCCCTTGGTTGGATATCCCAGTGGCATAGGCTTTCCTTCACAATGTTTGCGTGGACAACCTTGAGGTCTCTTGCCAATCTCCAGACCATCACACAGCAGCTGGTGAGGTACAGATATCCCACCCTTCTTGATAATCAGGGTCTCAATGCTGGTGGACTTTGTATGATCCAAAACCTTCAGGGTGGAGAAGCTGCTTGCTAACAAATGCCAAGGAGGGAATGGAGAGTGTACATGAGAAATCTCCCCCGGTTTTTTTGATGCATCATTGGTACAAAGGACCAGGACTCATCTGTATAGGAAAGAAGGGATAACCACAGTTCTGTAGGCTTTCAGCTTGTGGAGATACAGACTTTGTGACTACCTAGTGATTAAGGCACTTGGTTAGAAACCGGAAGCCTGTACATTCAAGTCCCGCCTCAGC
Source organism: Protobothrops mucrosquamatus (assembly GCF_001527695.2). Lineage (NCBI taxonomy): Eukaryota > Metazoa > Chordata > Lepidosauria > Squamata > Viperidae > Protobothrops > Protobothrops mucrosquamatus. The sequence continues at coordinate 45,201 of NW_015387849.1, forward strand.
ATAGAAATCCAGCTGGGTGACTTTGGGCCAGTCACTCTTTCTCAGTTCAACCCACCTCATAGGGTTGTTGTGGAAAAATTAAAAGAAAAAAGAAGCATTAAATATGTTCACTGCCTTGACTTGTTTATAAAAATAATAATAAAGACGGGAGAGAAAGAGAGAGAGAAGGGGTGGGAGAGAGAGGGAGAGAGAGAAATACACACTTGGAAACAACCCTAAAGATAACACATCTCCTGTATATAGGAAGGATATTATAACAACTTTTTGCATATTTTCCCCATTCTACTAACCCTGAAATAATTTCAATATTACATTATTCTCTTTAAAGTGAGAAATATTTAGCCCTATAAAGACCAGCATGAAGAAATAACAGAATTAAGTCTAACTTTCAAAAATACTAATTAGTATCATTATATCTATAAACAGAATTTTGTTCACCTTGTTAAGAGAGATTCATGTGTGAACATGCTATTAATGGTAATCCTTACCAAGAAATAATCCAATAGCCAAATGGAACATTTAAAAATGAAATAATGTCTATAAAAGTTGTCCTCACTATAAGTTTCATTTGTCTCATGAAAATTTGGTATTTCCTCACCGTGATGTGTCTCCATTTAATCATGCTAAAGTGTGACACAGAGATCCATTTTCTTGACAAGACGGTTGATCACCCCATCACAGTGAGAAAATTAATAACCTCAAATAGCTGTATGTGAAAAATAGAGGCTACGCCAGGAAGTGGGAAGGCTCTTGCATTTAAGCTGTAGAGAAAGTACATTTTCTATGTGCAAAGTAAATGGAAGTGACAGATTTCTTCATATTTGTTTTGCCTTTTTAAAAAAAAACAATAGTATGTTTTGGTTCCATGTTTTCAAAATATGCCTGAAATACTGAAATAAAAGAATAATTTGTTAGAGGAATGGGCTACAAAATTAGATGTGTATCCTTTGTTCATAAACTGTTTTAAAATGAAATGGAAAATAAACAAGTCTGGAAACAGTTTAAGCTGTTTAAAAGGCTATACAATAATGAATATTTCATGTGAAAAGTAGCAGGGAGGTGCAATCAAAAGGTAAGGATAAATTTAACAGCTTAAAGCATTTTGCTAAATAACTTTAAATATGTTAATTGGCTTTGCACAGTTGCAGTGTAAAATTAATTTTATCCTAGCTTACAATAAAATGATTAAAAGGCATATTAAGTTCTACAGGCTTAACTGGAACGAAATCAATGCATCTGAAGTGAGGGTAAAGGCTATTTTATGAGAGATGAACTGCTCCAGATATTTCACATCAGCTATTAGATATACAGTATAATGAGGTGCTATCATTTTATTAGATATTAAAAACACAAAGTTATACATGCCAGACCAGTTATTACAGAAATACATTTTGTGAGCCTAAGTAGGTAAGGTTTTTGGTTTCAGACCACAACGCTTACTAATTAAGTGACTAACTATTCAGCTTCAATCCTGAAGAAACCGGCTTCTCATAACTGCTTTTGTTGTGGCAATACCTCTGGAAGTGACAGGACACATCTCAGCCTTGTTATCTAGGAGGAGTTTGAGCTAGTCACTCTTGAGAAAGTGAACAGGGGCTGTGAGATCAGCCACCTGATTTTGGACCCATGCCCCTCCTGACTGCTTGAGCCTTCAGAAGGTGGCATGTCCAAGCAGTGATTAATACCTCTCTGCAAGAGGGGTGGTTCCACCTGCCCTGAAAAGAGGCAGGGGGGCACCCCCCCTTCTTAAGAGGCCATTCTTGCACGCAAGAATATTAGACAACTTTCATCCAGTCTCCAATCTTCCCTTTTTGGGGAAGGCTGTTGGAAGGTGGTTGGCACATAGCTAGAAAGGGCCCTGGATGAAGCATATTACCTGGACCCTTTTCGGCCTGGGTGCAGTCTGGGACAGGGCCCTGGTTGCACTCGTTGATGAGCTCTGAAGGACTTGAGATGGGGGTGGTGCAGCCATTTTGGCCCTACTGGACCTCTCCATGTCTTTTGATACCATTGACCATGGTATCCTGGACTGGCTTCAAGGTTTGGGAATGGGAGGCATTGTGTTAAGATGGTTCTCTTTCTTCCTCCACAGCAGGTTTTAGTTGGTGTTGGTGGGAAGGGAGAAGTCAAGCCCTAGGCACCTGTGCCCCCTTTTGCCTCTTCTTTTTGATATTTAAATGAAATTGTTGAGGGAGGTAATATGTCCGTATAGAGTGCAGTATCATCAATATGCTGATGATACCTAATTATATATCTTTATCCCTACCTAGACAGGTGATGCTGTGGCTAGGCCAGCTGTGTACTAGGAAGCTGTAAGGGTCTGGATGGGGAGGAATTAGCTTTGCCTCAACCCAAGCAAGACAGACTGGTTCTAGGTTTTTGTCCCCTGGATCCAGATGTTATTTCATCTCTGACTCTGAATGGAGATTGGATTGGTCCATAATTTGGGAGTCCTAGGCTCACAGCTCTTGCTCGAGGATCAGGTAACAGTTATGGCTAGGCCTGCCTCTGTACAGATTTGTCTGGTGCACCAACTGTGCCTCATGGTCACTTATGCCTTAGTACCTCTTATTTGGATTACTGCAATGAACTCTACATGGGCCTGCGCTTGAAGACCACCTAGAAACTAGATCTGGTCCAGGATGTGTCAGTATGTGTAATTATGGGTACCCCTAGGTTTACCCATATAACATTTCTGCTCTGTGAGCTGCATTGACTCTCAGTTTCCTTCCAGGTGCAATTAAAGTGCTGGTTATTATTTTTAAAGTCTTATATGGCACAGAGCCAGCTTACCTGCGTGAACATCTCTCCCGAAGGAAGCTACAAAAGAATGCTAAGTATTATGGTTTCATTCTTCTCCTTCCCACCAAAAACAAAACAAAGGCAAATGAAAAAAAACATGCAAAAATGAAACCAGTAATGTGGAAAATGATAAACTTCCTATCCTGATTTCGTGTATGCGTTTTACTATGTTATAATGCCAAGATAGGATTTTAATGGTAAAGAGATATAAACTGAATTCAATTCACATTTGATAGATATTTTATTGCAGTCATAACCTTACCTTGGGTCTCTAAGCATATAAAAGGAGTGTCTCCTGTGTCATTCATTGAGCATATCAATGAAAGAGAAAAATGAAGTAGACTGCAAAAATGAGGTAAGTTAGAATGAAACATTAACATCGAAACAGAAAAAGCATTCTCTCCTATAAAGGGTATTTTATAATATTTTAAAATATTCCCTGCAATCCATTTCTATATCCTCTGTGCATATCATCTGTATCTGTATCCAGCTATATCTCCACTTTCTAAGGATACTTTGGAACTTGGAGAGCCTCAACGACTCTCAGAAAGAGCGCTAATGACAAAATGACTGCAATGAATATAAATCCTTCCATTCTCTATCACTCAGTCAGAACTGAAGAAGCTTTTTGGATGAGAAGCGAAACCTCTTCAAGCAAAAACAAAGAAAGTCCTTTTGAAAAAGCACCTCTGGGACTCAATCATTCGTTGTCATTCTTACGGTAATGAGGAATAAAGGAATCATATAGAAGCTTGCTACACAAAATTAGCTTTATGAAAATGTAAACTGTTATTTTGGATCAGATTATTGTGATTACATGTACAACTTCATCTGTATATACTTACAATCAAGAAATAAGTATTTCTAAATGAAACGATTAAAGGAGATATTGATATTTTTTCCATGCTTTATAGGTTGAAGGCTGTTTGATCTGTCTTCTTCCTATTCCTCACAAAAGTGTAAGGTTTTGATCTTTCAGAAAAAAAGCACATTCTATTTCCACTTTTAACACTGATGAACTGGGAAGTACCAATCCTAGATATTAGCTTATCCAAGATCCAATGCATTAAGTCTACATAAAGGCATTGCTATTTGTCTTTTAATTATTTATACAGATGTAACACTATCCACTGACCTGAAGTACTGGAAGTTTACTGTCTTGTCATCTGTGAAGTGCTAAGATTCCTGTTTTGCTACTTTTTGAGATAAAATCGCACTTCATCATTCACCGTGTATACTTGATAAAGGCCACCATCCGTAGTTACAAAAATGTATACCAGAATGTGTGAAATACATTATTTTGTGCACATTTGTGTCTGCTTTCCTCTATTTTGCATCGCCCAGTCAATAAAGTTAAAGAAAAAAACAACATCAATACAAAAGATGTTCGTTCTTACACATAAGATCACTCTTTCCAGAATGTTTGGATGAAACTGATTTTATTTTAACATCTCATGTTGGTTTAATATGTTCAGGTTCCATACACTGTTTTGGTTCACAGTGCTATGCTCCAATTAGAAAACTCATGTCTGGAAGGAAATATAATTTTCAGTTCTTTGTAGTTCTATTGATGGAATGCAGGAGAGATAATTTTGATTTTTTTGATTGATGGACTGGTTGTTTGATTTAGATTTTTTATTCCTGGCTTTATTAATTTTACAAGTAACTCAAGGTGGTGAACATAGTATTACTTCCTCTTCCTATTTTCTCCATGACAACAACCTTGTGAAGGGAGTTGGGCTGAGAGAGGATAACTGGCCCCAAATCAGTCAGTCTCCTGGTTTCTAGCCTGGTACTTTAACCACTAGACCAGGGGTCTTCAAACGTGGCCCTTTTATGACTTGTGGACTTCAATTCCCAGAATTCCTCAGCCAGCGCTAAACCATTCCCTCATACTGTATCTTCTGATAAAATTAAATGGGAACTGGAGGTTATAGGGTATGGCTGGACTGCTGCTGTTCAGAGGGACCTACCTCTGGTGAATCGAACTAAGGATTCAACCCTTTATCCAACTATATATACCAATATGGATTAGAAAGTTGTTCTAATGTAATAATATTTTTCATTTTCATTTCATTCACTTTTGGTGAACAGTAAAACAAGGGCAATGCTTTAAAACAAGTACATTTTTTTATTTTCTTTTTCCAAATAGCTGGAGCCACAATGTTTTCACAGTGGTTTGCAGTAACCGTATGTTTTAAAGGCACTGCTTTTTCTGCTGCAAAGTTGGTCCTAGTCTAAGCCAATAGCATATTTAAATCCTTACCAATTAAATCAATACAGAAGCGCTCTCTTCAAGGTGAGACCAAATAAACCTGTCTGAAGCCCTGAGAAATAGACTTTGCAGTATATTTTGAGTGCTAAGTGCCTTTCAGCCCAGAGATCTGTCATTAAATAATCATTAGCCATCATTCATTCTTCCTAAAAAGCTTAACATCTCAACTTGTCCAGCATCCACTAAAGTATTAGTATAGACTACAAAGTATTCATTAGCTTGTAGGTATGTGAATACACTTCACCTTAAAAATGTACTGCACACAATGCTTTGTACACAATGTTCCTCACCTTATTGCTTTTCAGAGTTTTTTTTTTTAATTTGCTTCCCTTATAGTAGAGGTCCCCAATCTTTTGGGCAACAGGGACCGGTTCCGTGGAGAGAGGTTTTTCCGCAGACTGGAGGGTGCGTGGTTTTGTGTACTGCCTGCATCCTGCGGATGGGGCTTTGCTTGTTTATGCGGACCGGTTGCTGGCATGCTGCGGCCTGGTATTGGTCCAAAGATTAGGGGTTGGGGACCCCTGCCTTACAGGGAAGGGTTAAAAGGGGTGGCAAGCTTTTTTAAATGAAGTATCCTTTACCAGCAGCCTTGTAAAGATATAATACTGCAAATTATTTTGTTTTTTAAAAAAACATTGTTTGCCCATATATTTATGGATTGCTGTTTGGTTACAATCTTATGTAGCTGGAGGAGCTTTGATCCTTTGCTAATTCCAGTTTTTGTTAAACTTTCAGAAAACAAATGGGTACTACAATTAAATAAAAGATATCCACAGTATTTTAAAGAGAGTCACCTATGCAATATCTTTCTTGATACTGGAACACACTTTTAAACCTCTAAAAATTTCACAAAAATAATCCAGGCATTTCCTATCACTAATGTCAATATACTGTATTGAGACATTATTATAAAAGTGTGTATGTCTGTGTGTCTGTCTGTTTGTCTGTATGCATATATATGAATAATACTATATTGACGCAGACCTTGGGTTTTCTATTCATGTTGCATAGTTTTGCTGAATATTATTATCACTTTCATAGACTGAATTCTATAAATTATTTACTGATCAGAGGAAACATAATTTTACTTGGTTTTCATGTGTGAATCCGTAAGCCAATTACAATAGTTTTGGATGTATAAGTGCAACCAGCTTGTTAGGTAACAGCCTCTCACCAAAATGCACAATGACGATTAATGAAAACTGATCAATAGTATTTATATCAATATAAATAATAGTAATTGAAACATAGTATTTTATGATCTGATATTTTCTTTAAAAATAGGAATAGGAATAAACTGTAAACCAGCAAACACTGAGAGACAGTGCAACAGTATGAAAAACAAAATGTAATTCAGATTAAAGAAAAATGCAATTCTATCTATCCTTTCCACACAAGATTGCTTGGGATCCATTTTATATGAACTATTTCTCAGTGTTCTTATTTTATTTTAAGGAAATGATTATCTTCAACCATTTTAGGTTTCTTCTTCTACAGTACTATATAGTGAAATACTTCCTGCATAGCAGAAGCAGGAAAAGCTGCCCTTGTTAAGAGAAGGATGTGTATGAAATTGAATTAAGGATAAAGCTGTACATTATTAATATTTGTATTACATTTAAAGAAACATAATGACATCAGCACCACAGTTATGCCACAACAGAATCTATCACTTAATTAACAACACAAGAGACAGGATACGAGCCAAATGAGTAGCTTTATAAGAAAAACTGAATTACATTTTTTACTATGAACCTGCATATAATTCATATCCTTAAACCTGCCTTTTTATTTATTGTTCTGCTGTATATGGGCTATAGTTAATCTAGCAAAATAGAGAATCAAAATTTTGAAAATGCACCATCCTCTACATATGAAAATATTATTTTCAAATGACACCAGCTCTTAAAAGATATGCTAAATTGCAAAAAGGGAAAAAAGATCAATAAAAGCAATTCATCCTAGAGTATCAAACTGCACTACACAGTGGTAAAACCTCAATAAAGCCAGTATTCTGATTTTTACATTCTGAAGCATGATTACTATTTTATTGAAAAGTATAAGAGTAACAAACTATTTTAAATTGCAATCATTTTGAAACCGAGTTGCAACTTATCCTGATTCTTTATGAACAGACCAGATTCTTATTGAAAATCAATGAGAAGGCAGGTAAAATTAGATAGCCATGATTTGCCAGGAAATCAATAAGAGATTGAGCAATATCAAAAAATAAAAATGGAGTGTCTCACAGATACTGGGAAAAGAATGTCCATAAAGAAAATGTTAATTTTTAACAAATGAAGCTATCTTAAATACCACAAAATATCAAAGGTCATATAAAAATTAAGTTTAATTAGCATTTTGCTTGTACAAACATACGCATACATACATATACACACACAAACACACACATATTCATATGGATAGGTGTGTATGTGTGTATATGTGTGTGTGCGTGCATGTGTGTATACACACCAACACCCATATATATACAGTATATTAAATATATATGTATGTATATATGCATGTATGGCAGGAATAAATCATGTGTACAACACACACACAAACAATTTGAGGAGTTATTATTACAAAATACCAATCCAAACCAATAAATTGAATATAGGAGTATTTCAATATAATTTCTGTAATAAGAAATTAAAAAAAAAACCCAGATAAGAATTCTGCTTAATTTTAATCCTGAAAAGCTATTGATCCCAGAGTTAGAACTATATAAATCTATGCATGTAATTAATATTGTGGTAATAAAAAATGTTGATATGCATTTGTATTATTTCTTCTGCAAAATTCAACAATATCATTTCCTGTATTATTCCTTCTGAAAAATTCAACACTATCATTTCCTGATCAATTTCTGTTCAAAGCCTTTTTATTATGTTTTTCTTTAGCCATGACTATTAACAGTAAATTCTTACTATGTGACAGTGCAGACAGCACACCAAATTGATCATTTTGCATAATTCTTAGAATTCAGCAGTGAGCTGATATTGCTACATCTCATTAAACAAATATTTTAAAAAGTATCTTAAAACCATACTCCCAAAATAAAAGTCTAGCTTTGCTGTGGAGAGACAGCACTTTTTTGTTAAACTGCATAAAAATAAAATAAAGGGAGAGGTTAAGGAAAAGGAAAGATGAATTAAACGTTCCTTAGTGACAAATAAATGCCATTGACAGAGTAATCCTAAAAAACTGTTTTGCAAGGCAAAATAACGGATAGCATTTGATTTGCAGCTCACTGAAAGTGTAAGGTTTTTAAGTCACTGCAGTGATGCATTGCACACAGAAGGCTGGATCTGAGGATCTTTTCTTTGAACAGAATACATTCTTTGACAAAGGAATTTTCTTCAACAGAGAAAGAAATCTGGATCTAATCTGTTCTTTTTATTTATTCCACATCTTTAAACAGCTAAGAAACAATCATCAAGTTTAATTATTTATGTTCTTTTATGTCACTCATTCTATACAAGAGATTTTACTTTAGATCTGAGATATCACATTTCTCTAATAGAATATAGAATTCAGCTGAATAACTATAGTATAAAATTCGTATACTTGGAAAAATTACCAAAAAGCAGTTGCTAAATTTAAGTTTCCAATGTTATCCAGAAAAAGAATTAATATGTAAGGTGAACTGAGCATGATTTTTAATTATCAAAAATTGCAATCTCACATTAACCTACACGTACATACCCGCCATGCTTTCAAGGGTAGGCAAGATTATGAAAATAGTAATAAACAAAAATAAAGATATGAAATAAGAAAAAAAAGCTATAGATTACTCAATACAATCACCATTCTCTACACCAGTGTTTCTCAACCTTGACAATTTTAAGGCATGTGGACTTCAACTCCCAGAATTCCACAGCCAGCAATGCTGGCTGTGGAATTCTGGGAGTTGAAGTCCACATGCCTTAAAATTGTCAAGGTTGAGAAACACTGCTCTACACATTTCCAACCCCTATTCTTGTAACTCATCCTTGCTTCCATCACTTCAATACCCTGTTTTTTGTTCTTCAAAATTTTCATCTTTCTTTTTGATTAATTCTGTCCAACCACAACTTCCTTTACTTTGCTCCTCCTCTCAAACCCTTCCCTCCTATTCATATTTTCGGATTTGTAACTCAGTTTTCATTTCTGTTCTTTCTGTGACCAACCAACTCAAAGTACTTAGTTTCTCATATTCATTCAGCATGCATTCATTCTTGATTCTATTTCTTCTTGGATTATGTCACATTTATGAGTATCTCATTCTCATCACGTTCATTTTACTTTTATGTTTATTCTAGCACCCAACTGACACTACCACATAAAGTATGCAGAAGCATGCTCTTATACACGACCGTATTAATTTAAACATTATTGATATCAATCCACATATGTCCCTATTCTTTTTGCATTAATGCTAACATATAAATTTCTCTGTTGTCCAAAGTTTAGTAAATGTTCTATAAGCTCATCAGTTCATGCTTTTTTTCATATATGTATTAACTTGCAAACATCCATTTTATTTTTACTGTCAAACGTAACTATCTTGGTATTTGATACATTAATTTTCAGTCCCATACTCCTCTTTGCATCATGCAATCTTTCAAACATTACAATAATAATGCCATACAATATATAATAGTAGTCACATTATATGCTCTCTATAAATCAACTAATGATTTATTAAGAGAGCCACTTTGGTGTAGTGGTTAGCATGAAACCAGGAGATTGTGAGTTCTAATCCTGCCTTAGGCACAAAAGCTGTCTGGGTGATTTTGGGCCAGTCTCTCTCTCTCTTAGCCCAGCCAAACTCACAGGGCCGTTGCTGTGGGGAAAAGAGGAGGAAGGAGCAGGATTAGGTGTGTTTCCTGCCTTGAGATACTTATAAAGTAATAAAGGTGAGATAAAAAATCAATTAAAGAAAGAGAAAGATTCATATTTTAATATTCCCAATTTTATATATTTATTTATGTATTATTCAAATTTATATAAGCTGCACATCTCATACAAATGACTCTGGGTGGTTTACAAACAATTACAAATAGTCTTTGGTTAATCACAGTAATAATACTGGGAAGGACAGAAGAAGAGGATAGTCAGGAGCAAGGTGATCACACTTCATTACAGCAGCAATTGGAAGATCTAAAGCAGTGTTTCTCAACCTTGACAATTTTAAGGCATGTGGACTTCAACTCCCAGAATTCTACAGCCAGCAATGCTGGCTGTGGAATTCTGGGAGTTGAAGTCCACATGCCTTAAAATTGTCAAGGTTGAGAAACACTGATCTAAAGAGTCAGGTTGGGGACAAGTCACCAAGGAGAAAGTCCATCTATGTGGTTGCTAAGAGTCACTGACGTATCACAATTATTCCAACACACATACATATCTCCAAAATACTCCTTCCAGCGCCTTTATTTCAGTTTTATCCCTAATGATGTCACTGCTTTATTTTTAATTCTATTCACTTTGCTGGAAGTTTCTTATTTAGGTCCATTTACTCACTTCCCACAGAGTATTTTTATTTCTATCAACATTGCACTACATTTTTTTTCCTTTTAATCATAACTACTCCTTCATCTATTTGATTGCATTCGTTGCAACTATCTGCTCTCTATAAACATTGTACACCATTTTTCTCTCATCATTTTCCCCCCCAACAATCATTCTTTTATGTGCATTTTTCTTCCATAGCATTATTTACTTCAACATTTCACAAACGTTTATTTTTACATACTTTGTATTAGCATAACTTCAAACATTTTGCTAGTTCTGCGAGATGATTTTTCCACTTCATTTTAAGCAGCTTTCCTCAAGTTCACCTTTCTTTATTCTGTTAAAGAAATTCATCCATTTTCCAGGGTTCCCCTCCCCCCAATACAGGACTCATACTTTCCTTTGCTGCAATTCTTCTACTTTCACTCTTATTTCTTTTGTTTCTTTCCTTTTCTTCCATGTTCATTTCCCCAAAATCTGCTTCTGGTGCCCCAGATTCAGAATCTCTATTACTTTTGTAGCCTTCACTTATTCTGTTAATTTTTTTATCATAAACAACTACATTAATGATGCTTTTAGATTTCTACTTACTTTTTTTGATCTGAATATCAATCAGAATAGAGCTGGAAGGGACCATGGAGGCCTTCTAGTCCAACCCCCTGCTCAAGCAGGAAACCCTATACCATTTCAGACAAGTGGCTGTCCAATCACAAGAACAATCAAAATCCAGGTTACTTATTATTGCCATATCCTACCTAAACATGTATGGAGATACATGCAGTTATATTAGTCCTTTGAGCCAGAAACATTAACAATTAAACAATATAAACCAAACTACGATAGATCTTCTGAATGGTTTATTATTATGGGAACAGAGGCGTGGTACTGATGCAGATGTGAAAGAGTCATATGGAGCTGCTACAGATGTGAAAGAAGTGGAGAATGGGATAGCCGTGCTATGAAAGGAGAATGACCACGGCCTGAGATCCAGGCAATGAAAGAGGAATGACCTCTTTATGAATGAAAAAGGAATAACCTTTATGCAAGGCATAAAAGGAATTAACAAAGAACAGGAGAATCCTTGTAGAGTGTACAATACCACTATGGAAAGCATTAACTGAATGCAAACTATCACTACTTGGAAGGAGTACAGGGGCCATGGCGGCACAGTGGTCAGAATGCAATATTGCAGGCTAACTCTGCCCACAGCCTAGAGTTCGATCCTGACTGGCTCAAGGTTGATTCAGCCTTCCATCCTTCTGATCTCAATAAAATGAAGGCCCAGATTGTTGACTCTGTAAACGGCTTAGAGAGAGCTGTCAAGCACTGTGAAGTGGTATATAAGTCTAAGTGCTCTTGCTATTACATGCAACATATAGTATAACAATATATCAGATACTATACTCTGGATACCAAGAGCACCCATGAAGACCTGCCCAGCTGACTCCATAACTAAGAAATGGACTAAGAAATAAAATAACCTTGCAAACAATATAGCATTGAAATCAAATTCTGGCAAGAGATTTTCTATCAATAAGCTGCTTTGCTGTAGAAACAGATTGCCCGGGTCCTCTCTTAATATTAGTTGTGGCATCCCACTGCAGTCACATGAAACCTCACACAAAGAGAGCCCTAAAAGACCAATCAATATTTTCTACTATTTCCAATAGAAACATATACCACGATGGGAACAAAGGAACATCCCCCAGCTTACTGTCTTTTTTTCAGTTTCCACATACGTGTAACTCTGATCCAGAAGTAGGAGCTTCACCCCTGCTTTATATTATTCATAACTTTGAATCAGAGAAGCTCGGCTTCAGAAATCAACCTTCTAATTCACGTGATCAAAATCATTTCAATAATTTTGGACAATTTATATCACATGGTCACTGCATACTAGGCTCTAAAGAGATAGGCCCCTGATGTGAAAGGCTGATTTTCTATTCTAGTAAGAAACAGCATGTGCGTATGTGTGTGTATGTGTGTGTGTGAGTGATACAAGCACAACCATGTGTCAATGTTGATTTAAATACAACTGGTTGCCATGACAGCACAAAACACCAATAGCACTCAATTGTGCTTTCTGTAGTCTAAGAATATATATGAATTAATCCTTAATTCATTACGTTATACTTAATCTTTTATATAAAACCACTCAAGGAACTGGTTTTGTTTTTAGTATACAGTGTTCTTATTAACTTGGTACTAAAATATTAAGAGCCTAACTTTAAGTCTTTTCAGTTCTATATATAATCCCGAAGCATTCACTTCTACAATCTATGTCTACTTGCTCTGCATTTTTTTTCTCAGCAATCCTCTTACTTTATTTTTTCTCTTTGGTAAAAAATAAAATAAAAATAAAGCCTAAAGAGGACCAGAGAAGGAGAAATACAGGTGGTCCTGGAGCTACGACCACAATTGAGCCCAAAATTAGGTTACAAAGTGAAACATTTGTTAAGTGAGTTTGCTCCATTTTGCGACTTTTCTTGCCATAGTTGTTAAGTGAATAATTAAATTTGTTAAATTAATAACATGGTTCTTCAGTGAATCTGGCTTCTCCATTGACTTTGCTTGTCAGAAGGTCGCAAAAGCTGATCACAAGACCCCAGGACACTGCAACTGTCATAAATATGAACCAGTTGCCAAGCATCTAGACTCTAGAAAGAGTACAGAGAAGAGCAACAAAGATGATTAGGGGACTGGAGGCTAAGACATATAAGGAACGGTTGCTGGAATTGGGTATGTCTAGTCTAATGAAAAGAAGGATGAGGGGGGACATGATAGCAGTGTTCCAATATCTCTGGGGCTGCCATAAAGAAGAGGGAGTCAAGCTACTCTCCAAAGCACCTGAAGGCAGGACAAGAAGCGACAGATGGAAACTAACCAAAGATAGAAGCAACCTAGAACTAAGGAGAAACTTCCTGACAGTTAGAATAATTAACCAGTGGAACAACCTGCCTCCAGAAGCGGTGAATGCTCCAACACTGGAAGTTTTTAAGAAGAGACTGGACAGCCATTTGTCCAAAATGGTATAGGGTTTCCTGCCTGAGCAGGGAGTTGGACTAGGTGACCTCCAAGGTCCCTTTCAACTTTATTATTATTATTATTATTATTATTATTATTATTATTATTATTATTATTATTATTATTATTATTATTATTTATCATCATCATCATCATCATCTGACTTTTGATCACGTGACCATGGCGCTGTGATGCTGCAATGGTCATATGTATGAAAAACGGTCATAAGTCGCTTTTGTCAGTACCGTTGAACAGTCACTAAATGAACTGTTGTAAGTCGAGGACTAGCTGTAGATCTAGGGATGCAACCTCTAAACAAGGTTTTCATCTCAAGTCAATATTCTAAGTGATTATCAACCTCTCTTCTCTTTAAGTTGTGTGCAAAATACTTGTCCTAAACTGTCAGTCAACAACTAAAAGGATCTCTGTCTCCTCTGCCTTTCCTACAAGATCTGTCCTGGAGCACAATGGACAGAGGGCTGCTTACCACTTGGACAGCCCTGGGTGTAGTCTGTCTCTTCACAACTGATCCAAAGAACCAGTTTTTATTCTTATTTCTTTCATGTTGTGGCAAGAGTAAACATAATGCAGAACATGTCAACATGGAAAAAAGGAGAAACAGATGGAAAAGTGTTTGCTTACAAACTTAAGGTAGGGCCATGAACTGCCAATTAGAAAGCTATAAATTAGTATCAGATTTGCAGAAGACGATACAATAACCGACAGACTCCATTTAACGCCAATGTTTCTTTTGAAGGAGGAAATCCAGAGTGTTAATCTGTGAGAAAAAAGACTTGACAACACAATTCTGACTGTGCAGCAATGCAACGGTTGTGGGTTAATTCAAAAACAGGGAGCCCAATGGCTGTCTTTCAACATGTGCAATTTACACATGGCTTTATCAATAGTCCTACTGTTGAATACAGAACATACTCTATTTGGCTTTCAGTGAATTAAGCTTTAAGCTGTCAGTAAACAAGACTTTTAAGTTAATTCTGTATCACCGTGAATCAAGTTGAAGGTTGTAAAAGGGCACACTCACATGCCGGCATGAAAAAAGGCAGTTTAATTGCTTCTGAACAGCTATTATATGCTGCAATTGGCCTATTGAATCTTAGATTATCTATTTATTTATCAAAGTACAACCAAAACAGGTACAAGAATGAGCTGAATGAAGCAAGCTTTTATCACATGGCTTTAAAGGGATAACACAGTTGTTTGTATGAAAATTTTGCAACTGTCATATTGAAAGTATTTCTACATCATTAACATTTGAAGAACGGTTATGCTTTGGATAAATACGCTCATCTGAAATGCGTGCATCCAAAATAAGAAGCCTATTAATACTTTAATTATGATTATAAGCATAAGATAAGCTTTCTGTATTTTCTCAGATTATTCATATGTCATTTAAAAGTTGGTGCAATTAATATTGTCTTTTGACTGAAGGAGACCTTGGTTTAAGGAAATATATTATGAATCTATTAAACATAATTTTTTATTTTCTAGTTTAAGGAACAAAATCAAAATCAAAACAGCATTCAATTTTTTAATTTACATTGGAACACAATTTCCTCCACTAACTTAAAAAAAAAAGGAAATTGCAGAAGAACAGAGAGATGGAGCATAATTACTCTGGCCAAGAAATTTTAAAAAGCAGTTTTTTTGTATAAATGTTAAAACAACAGTTGTTCAAAAGCTGTAATTCATGAAATTCCAGGTGGAAAAAAAAGATAGATTCCTGTGCCTTTTAACTGATTCTAAGGTATTTAATTTATTTTAGTCAATGGTAACCAACTCTAGCAATGATAAGGCAATGCAGAAACATTTTTTAAAAACAGTGCATATAACATATGACCGAAAATGGCACTGGCAAGGATTAAAATAGCATCAATCAAATAGACCAGTCACTTGTCTACAGTATAGCAGTGGTGATTATAAAAGTACCTGGTATCAAAATTACAAAGCAAAATCATATTCAATTCTAAAGTGGAAGATCAGTCTGGAGACCAAGATAAAGAAATTAAGATCAGATGTAAGTAATTTGAAGAACACGAAAGAGCAAAAACTGAAGAAGGTAAGGATCAAGACAAGCCTAATAAAAAAATATTGGCTTAGCACCAGAAAAATTGAGGAAGCTCTGGAAATCATAAAGCAACAAATAACAGCAATAGCTGGGAAAACTGAACACTATGAGGCATGAACCATCCAATTTAAGCAAAATCAGCTGTTTCAATCAAACCAGAGGTGATTCTACCAAAGTATACACAGCAATATAAATTCTAAAAATAGATAACCAAACAAAAAAGGAAATAATTCAATTGGAAACTCAAAAATAATAAATATGCTGGATGGAATTTGAAGATGAAATTAATAAAAAATCAAAGGGAAGAACCAGAAAGCAGTGAAATATTTAAAAACTGTCTAAACACTGGGCTTCTGGAAACAATCTTTCATGCTTTTGGCTCAAATACCTGACTAACCTATAACCAATTGTAGCTAAACAACTTAATGAAGTATTGCATAAAGGAGATATCAACAGCTGGTTTGTAAATGGGAAAAATTAAGATTCATAAAGATCCAGCAAAAGGGACAACACCAGGAAACTATAGGCTAATGACATGCTTGCCTAAAATGATCACAGAGATAATAGCAGAAAACATCCAATATTATTTAGAAGGAAACAACATCCTTCCAGTACAACAGAAAGAAAATAAAAGCAAAAGCAGAAGTACAAAAGATCAACTTCTGATTGATCAAATAATTCTGGAGAATTGTAGAAGCAAATTTTTTTTGTATATATAGTCTGGATTGATTATAAAAAGGCATTTGATTCATTACCACATAGTTGGATCGTCAAAAGTTTGTAAACAATTGGTGTCAGTAACAACATTAGAATGTTTATAGAAAAAATATTGAAGTAGTGGAAAACAAAATTTGAGGTTGGAAATGGAAAAATATTGTCTTATCAATATTAGATGAAGTATTAATACCACTTTACAATGCCTTGGTAAGGCCACACTTGGAATACTGCATCCAGTTTTGGTCACCACGATGTAAAAAAAGATGTTGAGACTCTAGAAAGAGTACAGAGAAGAGCAACAAAGATGATTAGGGGACTGGAGGGTAAAGCATATAAGGAACGGCTGCTGGAATTGGGTATGTCTAGTTTAACAAAGAGAAGGACGAGGGGGAACATGATAGCAGTATTCCAATATCTCAGGGGTTGCCACAAAGAAGAGGGAGTCAAGCTATTTTCCAAAGCGCCTGAAGGAAAGACAAGGAGCAACGGATGGAAACTAACCAAAGAGAGAAGCAACCTAGAACTAAGGAGAAACTTCCTGACAGTTAGAACAATTAACCAGTGGAACAACCTGCCTCCAGAAGCGGTGAATGCACCAACACTGGAAGTTTTTAAGAAGAAACTGNACAGCCATTTGTCCAAAATGGTATAGGGTTTCCTGCCTGAGCAGGGGGTTGGACTAGATGACCTCCAAGGTCCCTTCCAACTTTATCATTATTATTATTATTTTCCAGGATGACTCCAATATCACCCTTATTATTTGTCATTTCAGTGATTTTGAAGCAAACATATCTTGACTATCAAACCTCAAAATAGGCTACTGAAGTTTCACATTTGCTTTATATGGATAATCTGAAGCATTATGAAAAATCAGAAATTGAAATGTAGACATTGACACATGCTCTAAGAATTTTTAACCCAGATTTAGCAATAGAATTGGGGCACATAAATGTAGCAATAAATTGGAATAATATTATAAAAGATAATGAAACTGAAATGCTAAATGGCCAAACTATCAGATGAAGGCTACAAATATCTGGGCATTTTATAGTTGAACAACATAAAAAAAACTTCTAAAGAAAAATTGAATGGTGGAAACAATTGACCATATCTGGGATGCAATAGACTGCTGGAATTATTCACTGAACACATGCTGAACTGAACTGTATGGACCAAAAAAGTATGCATAACATCTCCATAGAGATATTGATGGATTATATCTGCCCAACAGACATGGAGGCAAAGGTTTACTATAAGTCAAACAAATTATTGAAGAAGAAAAACATACATTGTCTGATTATGTAAAAGATAGCCAAGAACAAGCAATAATACAAGTTAAAAATTAAAAGTTACTGAATATACAGAAAATAAAACATGAATATTGAAATAATATAATAAAAAACATGAAGAGAATGCTGGCAAGGAAAAACATTACACAGTCAATTTCTACAGAAGATAGATGGTAAAGTGGAAAAAGATAAAATCTGGCAATAGCTTATAACTGGAACATTAAAAAAGAAACCGAAGGCTTGATTTTGCCTGCTCAAGAGCAAGCTATTCAAACTAACACAATTAAGGCCAGAATTGAAAAATCATCAAATGATTCAAAGTGCAGGTTGTGCAAAGAAGCAGAAGCAATAGTAGATCATATACTCAAGTCATGCAAAAAGATTGCACAAACTGATTAAAAACAATGACTTTACCCAGTTGCCAGAATGATTTATTGGAACATCTGTAAAAATTATTATATTCCATAATGAAAAATACAGTTGAAAAAACAGTTGAAAATAAGTATATAAAACATTGTGGGCTTTCGAAATACAAACTGATAAAAGGCTTTGTCCATAATATACCATATTTAACTATGGTTGAAAAAAAAGAAAGTGTGGACAATTAATGTGGCAATATCAGGGGATAGTACAGTATTATAGAAGAGAAGACAAAGAATTGGAAAAGGTCACAAAGAATCAAGATCTGTAAATCAACGTTGCATAATGTGCACACTGACAAACTTTCTATCTGAAAATTGAAAAAGACCACACTGCTTGGATCTGCAGATACTATGCCAATAAATTTCGACATCCTAGATTCTTGGGAAGAACTCGATGTGTATGAACCCAACACCAGCCAAAGAACCGGCAACTATGACTTCACATTGTTATGAACAGATAATAATAATATAAATTCAAGGTATTTGCTGCTTGACAGTCACCAGATTTATTCAAAATATATCTTATAGGCAGAAGTACATAATTAACTTCATGACTCAGGTAAAATCATAATCATTATGAGGAGGAGGAAGAGTAATAACAATCATAATAATGAACCAGATTTTCCTCATATTCTTTGAGTGTTAGTCATGTCAGCAGTGTGAAAGCTATAAAAGTATAACTTCAGACTTACATAATCACATTTTCACATTAAAATCTAAATAAAAGAACAAGTGTTCACATGTGAAAAAAGCATTATTGGGCATCAAAAAATGCCTATAACAGTGATGGCGAACCTTTTAGAGACCGAGTGCCCAAACTGCAACCCAAAACCCACTTATGTATCGTCGAGTGCTGGGTGGGTGTGGCCCATTGGCTGGGTGTGGCCAATTGGGTGGGAGTGGCTGCGGTGGTAACGGCAGACTGAGTGGGACTAAAAAGTTCAATCAATCAATTCCAACTTTGCAAGATTTTTTTTTCCCGCGAGAAGTTGAAATTGACTGATTGAACCTTTTTTTTTTTTTTTGCACAAAGTGGCGGAGGCCTAAAGCGAAAAGGTTTTATAAACCCCAGCTGAACACCTAGGACTGGGGCGACGGCGCGCGTACCCACAGAGAGGGCTCTGAGTGCCGCCTCTGGCACCTGTGCTATAGGTTCGCCGCCACTGGCCTATAATATTAAAATCATTTCTCTTGCCTGATTTTATCTGCATTCTTTTTTAAAAAAAAATCACAAGTGCAGAGGGAAGAACAAAGCAAGCTGTGCCAAGTTCATTTACCATGGGGTCTAGAGGCCAGGACATTATTCAATCAGAGATTAACAAGATAACCTCTAATAGCCATTAGGTTTTGGTGGTGGCTTAAAACTATGCAGCCATCTTCCTATCAAAAGCATCCACTCTCCTATTCCTTCAGTCTACAGCATCCTGATTAATCAAAGGGAGAACAACAAATCTATAAAAAGTCTATAGACACTAACAAGTTACAGACTGTGCAGGGAAAAATCCTCTCTTAAGAGGCAGGCAACACTGCCAGCTTCCCTTGATATTTCATCACAAGATGCCATTTGCTGGTGTTCTTTAAAACTCAAAAATGTGTTAATGGTTCATTCCTCAGGAGAAAAAAAGGAGATTAAGAAATCTGAACCTCGAAGAATGAATATCACATAGCAACTAAAGATTCTGGCTATTATATTGTATTGAACTACTATTGATCTTGAATTTCACACAATGTCATGGGTACAAATACTGAGAATACTGAAATAAGTTTCTAACCCTCATGTTATGAGGGAATTTGAAAAATAACATGCACTTACTTTCTGCAAGGGGGTCACTGGATATACTTCTTTAGCCCAAATCTACATTTAGTACTGGGTTGAAACTACTTTGGGGGTAAGGCATTCTGATATGAATGTAAACAAGCATAATTAAAAATAAAGGACTGAAAGTTAACAACTGAAGCTATTTCAAACTCCAGTGGTGATCAAGGAGCTTTTCCAGTGAATAAAATCCACTTTCCCCCCTGACTTATCAGAGTTTTCTAATGTATAAACATATTTAGACTGGTACCAAGATACCTTGGGGATCTTTCTTTCAAATCCATGATCTTCCACAGCAGATGCCTCCTCCAGCACAAAGGAATTATCAGTCACAGTGATGGGGCTGGCAAGATCCCTTTAGCAGCAGCTGGCCCACAGCTTTAGAACTCCTGCCTCAATAGGTTGTTTTTAAGAGACCACAAAAACACTGATTGTGGGTCACCACAATCGGAGGCTTGACAACATTTTTGTAATTCTGCTTCTCCAATTGAACAAAGGAACCAACAACATCAGGCAAGAGGCAAGGCTTAATTATATCTTCCCCTCTCCATCTCACCAGATATATCAGCAAGCTATTTAAGGTCAAGGGAACTCTCCAAATCATGCAAATTGAACAAAACTCCAAAAATAGAAACTGGGTTGACTTTAGCAGAAATCTATGGGGCAATAGGATGCATTGAAAAAAAAAATGGAAAGTTGATCTCTCTCTAGGATCTTGACAAATCTGAACAGTGGGCCCTATCTAACAAAATGAAATTGGTGACAAAAGTAAGGCCTACATTTAGGCAAGAAAAACCAAATGCACAGGTATAGAACAGATGGTGCCTGGCTCAATAGTAGTAACTGGGAGAGGGAACTTGGAGTCCTAGTGGATAGTCACTTAAGTATGAGCCAGTAGTGTGCTCAGCTGATAAAAAAGCCAACGCAGTCCTAGGCTACATTTCCAGAGGGACAGATTCAAGATCATGTGGAGTGTTAACACCATTTTATAATGCCTTGGTATGAGCACACTTGGAATATTGCATCCAATATTGCGATTTCACGCCCCTTCAGTCCTCCATCCCCTTTCCTCAAGGTGCATGCCCCTGCAGGTTTCCGTTCTCCACGCTAAAAACTTTTTGCAGAGGGCGGAGGCCTTCAGGAACACGATCCCCTTTCCTCAAGGACTTTGGCGCGTACCTCCGTTCTGCACACCAAAATCATTTTGCAAAGAGGACAGAAGGATGTATAAGAAGACAGTCGCTTTTCTGCCACATGGCCCTGACTCTACAGATCTTTGAAAGGTAAGTGAGTGATCGATGACAGGATGGGGGGGAATAGGCAGACGGTCAGTCATAAGAGTGAATGACTGGCGTGGTATTGCAACATTCATAACTTCAGGACTGTGTCGTAAGTAGTTTTGGGCATGGTATCGTAACTTTAAACTGTCACTAAGTGAGCTGTCGTCTCTCAAAGACTACGTGTATATAGTTTATTTGTATTTTAATTTTGATGCTTCTGACATGAATAAACATATATAGTTTTTTTTTGCTAGACTGCCTTCCCTTTAGCAGCCTGCCTGCCTGCCTGTCTCTCTGTCTATCTATCTATCTATGTCCCATCCTTCAATTATTCCCACAACCACCTTATATACAGATTGAACTAATTGGTTCAAAGTCATTTGGTATGTTTCATATCATAACAAGTATACTATGAAAAGCAACTGTATTTGTCTTTGCATAAAAAGTACACAGCACTTAACATAATTTCCTCCTAGTAGTTTGCCTAACTTCAGAAGTAATAATATAAAAGTTATCATTTTCAATGACCAGATAATTATTAATGGCAACTTTTTTTCAAACAATTAAGTTGGAAAACACATTTTCAAGAACAATCTTATTTAACTACAATTAAGAATATTACAAAAACATGCAACCCTCTGAAAGTATGCATTCATATTCTAAATAAATACCCATGGAGATATCCATTTTCAGGCTCAGAGGTGTCAGCATGGAATTACTCTGCGTCTTCTCAAATGGCAGATGTTCAAGATGTTTTATATAAAACTCATAGTTTTATCTACAAAGTAATGTTTCGATGAATCAATCCAACTATTAAACAGATTACTTTTTTAACTGTAATCCCTCTCTCAAAGAATCCCCCAATTAGCATAAAACATCTTAATTCTATTTACCCAACCACTATTTACATCACTTTTAGAAATACTTATTGATTTAGGCTACAAAAAAAAAATAACCTTTTGAAATAAAATGCAGATGAATGCGACATATTGGAAACTATAAGGATTTCCTTATTTAGCATTTGAAAAGAGGCAACATTTGTTCTGGCTAAGAAAAAAAAAATCACTACATCAAGTATTTGACATAATACCCTGGGCAGGTTATGGTAGATTTTTTTTTTGGAGGGGGGAGGAGTGATTAATAACAAATTAAAAGCTTCTTTGATCTGTCCAGGACAAGCTTCTGGAAGAGCCATTCCAAAATCCAAGTTGACAGGATCCGTGGACGGTGCTCAGGTTTGGTCTAACCTATTTAAATGGAGCCCAGCAGGAACTTTGTCTAGCGGCAGCTTCTTTGGTTCCTATCATTGTTCTGAACAGTGGGGCTGTTGGCTTGTTTGCAGGGGATGACAGATGGTTTCATTTGTTGCAAACTTCCATCCCTCCACAAATTTTAGGTAGTTGCCTTATGAGAGGGAGGTAAGATGGGGTTGCACCTGCCATGTTTTACTTGAAAAGAAGCCAACTAAAGGAATAAAAGAAAGGGGGCTGGGGTGTGTGTGAGTTGGGTAAACGTGTCAAGCTTTGGAGCCAATCAAACCAATAACTTTGTAATTTATTTATTTATCTATTTGTAAAAGGTATCGACCACCCATCTTACCATAGGGTAACTGCGGATGGCTTACAGTTACATGTTCGTTTGATATTTAAATACTATATATTATATCACAAACACACACACCCAAATAAAAAAAAAAACCAGGCAAGCCATTTCTGCAGGACATAAGAGGAGAAATCTCCTCTGTTGCAAACGCCATAGTAAAAGGGACACTGGGGGGGGGGGGGAGTTACACCAGAAGATGTAGATGAGCAGAATTTGATTGTCAGGTCTCTGCAAGATGAGTCATAGGGCTCACTATGACCTGAATATCCGATCGGTAACAGGCAATAACACATTTTCCCCTTAAATCTTTCAGTTCACTTCTCTATACATTTAGTGACATTCATTTAGTGACCGTTCAAAGTTACAAGGGCATTGGAAAAAGTGACTTATGACTGTTTTTCACGCTTACAACCACTGCAGCATCCCCATGGTCATGGGATTAAAATTCAGGTGCTTGGCAACTGGCATGGACTTACGACAGTTGCACTCTCCCGGGGTCACCATTTATAACCTTCCTTGCTGGCTTCCAACAAGCAAAGTCAATGGGAGATGCCAGACTCACTTAACGGCCACATGACTCATTTAAAGAACCACCGTGATTTGCTTAACAACTGTGGCAGAAATGGTCATAAAATGGGGCAAAACTCACTTAATAAGTGCCTTGATTAGCCATGGAAATTTTGGGCTCAATTGTAGTTGAGGATTATCTGAAGATTATTTTTTTTAAAGAGTTTTCTCCCCACTTATACCAAACTGTGCAAGTCAAGATTTTTTTGAATGGAATGCATTTAAAAATTGCTTTCATTCTGTCGACATTCCCTATTTGAAATGGTGTGATGTAAATTCAATACGATTGTCTAGGGCATGAAAGGAAAAGGGAATACCAAGATAGCAACCATCGTGTACAAGCTACTCCTGTTTTTCTATTATGCAGGCAGCTTCCAACTCATACAGCACCAGCCAAGTGTAGTAATCTCCCAGACGCAAAGCAAAAAGCCAAATGAGATTCAGGGGAAGAAGGACTGATTTAGCAATGTGACAGCTTACCCTCCCCTTCACAGCTACGCACAACCACAGAGTCTGTCACTCTGTCTGTCACTCCCCATCACTAGGACGCAAGCCAACCATATTCTCATGCATATTACCTACACATGGCAACAACCAAACAGAGTAGAGAATGCGAGTCATGACGGCATCAAACACAAAAACACCCTCTATTAGCACAAATGACCTGTATTCCTTTTTGTGTCAGATCTTTCAACAATGGCTACTTGGGATCAATAAAAAAGTACTTATTACCATTACTGCTGATTTTAGAAAATACTATACAGAAACACATAACTGAGAAGACTAAACGATGGGTAGAATAAACAGAGTCACAAAATATGTACAATTTTAGTATAAATGCAATGTCACACTCAAAAGTGACAAATGTTTAGGACTAAAGAAGACAAAAGCATTTTGTGTGTGTGTGTGTGTGACAGAGAAAGAGACAGAGACAAAAGTGCCATATTGGTAGTATTATTATAGCACTCCAAAGAGCAGGGAAAATTGTAGGATTTCGGTGGTAGGAGTCTATTTTTGTTTAACTCTTGAAATTGAAATAAACAAAAGCTGACAATAAAAGTACAAGCTAGGCTACCTAATCAACATGCTTTAGCAACAGCTTCTGAAAAACATTCATGGCATGCTTAGTACTTTGGGTAATTTGCATTGTAAGTAAAGCTTCTTACCATTAAACAAAAATAAATGAACTAAATTGAAGTTGTTAAATGCCTGCCTTTTACAACAAAGCTCTTACATCTACAGTTCTAATTGCTTAGAGCCTGTCCTTATTCAGGTTCTGAATTAATCCAATTAGAAGACATGGCAAAGCCACATTAAAACATCAGATTAACATTTCAGAGTCATACGCCTCCCCTAAAATCAATGAAGAACTGTAAACTAGACAATTAAAAACATCCCTACCTGTTCCATCAAAAATGTTTAAGTTTCAGAATTTGGCTTCTTTTTGTCTGTATATTATAAATGTAATTTGGTCTATTGCAAAAATAGGGAAATAAAAAGTTGTGCAAGGCATAAAAATACCTTTATGAGCATTATCACGAGCATTTAATCTTTGAAAGTTCAATAGATAAAGGATACAACAGTAAATAGCTAGCACTTGAAACTCAACCAGTCAGACATTTAAAATCTAAAATGAACAAGATCTAGCAGAAAAACATTGCAGTTTTCAAAAATTAATAGTTGTATTTTTAAATTGCTTATGTTTAGATAGGAATGTCAATATAATACCAATCTATATGAAAATCACCATCTTTGCATTGATGATTTAAGTTCTACAGGCAGGGGGAAAAATCAAGTTTGAAATATAAGGTATCTAAATGAATTTATTTTATTTTCCTGTTAATATCTACATTTTCAAAGACTTCAGGGGCAGAATAAATAAATCGAATTGAATAATAAATTGAATTGGTTTATTGGGAAATGTGGGCTGATGGATTTCAAGAGCCAAAATACTCAGAATCTCAATTAAAGTAATTAAATAAATGGACCAAAGACTTCAGCAACTGTGGCTACGTGTGAGTTTTGATTATTGAATAATATGCATATCAAACTTCTTGATCAATAGCAAATGCTTTTAGATACTGCCAACTTATAATAAACAGAATGAATGTGGTCATAGAATTACTGTATTGACCTGTATTTAGAAGCAAAGGAAAGGTTTTCACAAAACTAAATTCAGAAAACTAGAAGGAAAAGTAAGTTATTTGAAAGGCAGACAAAAATAAAAAATAGTTTGGAGGAACTAGATGAAAACAATAGAATGAAATTTGACAAAAATAAATACCAAGTTTCTTATTTAAGAAAATCAAATGGCCAAGTATAGAATGGAAGATATTTTGGCAATACTTCTTGTGAAAAAGAACTTAGTCAATTTCAAACCAAATATGAGTCAACAATATAAGGTGGCTGCAAAATAAAGTCAAAAACAATGTTAGGCTATATAAGTAAAGATAACGGTTTCCCTGTCCAGTCGTGTACAACTCTAGGGCACGGTGCTCACCTCCGTTTCTTGGCCGAGGGAACCAGTGTTGTCTGAGGCATTTTCTGTGGTTATATGGCCAGCATGGCTATACACCAAAGGTGCACAGAATGCTGTTATGTTCACACTGAAGTGGTACCTATAAATCTATTCATATTTGCATGCTTTCAAACTGCCAGATTTGCAAAAGCTGGGGCAAGGAACGTGAGCTCATCCCGTTGCATGGTGCTTGGGTTTCGAACACAGGCTGTCAGCTTTCCAGCTCAGCATCTTTAACCACTGAGCCATTGGGCCCTTCTGTCACATAAGCAGTTTCCAAATAATATTGGAAGTACCATTCCATTCTGCTAACTATCTTAAAGGATGTTATACAAGAAATGGTCAAGATTATTCTTTTGTACTTCAGAATAGACAAAAAATTGTGACCATTTCTTATATGGCATTCTTTAAGTCATTAAGGTTCAAGGAAAGTAGATTTTGATGTTTAAATGTTTGCTGTTAATAAAAAAGCAGATTGAAAATGGAACTACTTATCCAGAGAGGCAGTGATCTCCATTTATGAGATGTATCCCAGTAGCAACTAAGCAGCCACATATCCAAGATACGTGAAATTGAACTTCTGCAATGACTCTTTCTATAATCCTAGAAAACCTTCTTCCACTGATATTACCAGCAGAGAGTATGATGCCTGTGGTTCCACAGATAGTGAATGCATTGGGAAGCAAAGGAACACTAACTGATTGCTATCGATACCTAGTGTCCTTTTAAAGCCATTAAAATTGATGGTCATCATCTTGCCTGATGGTCGTAAGTTGCATAATGCAATTATTCACTGAGTACAGCAATACTTGCTTTTATGCTGAATTTCACAGTGCTAGATTTTATGAATGATTTTGAACTCTTAAAACTAAAGAGAAAACCTTTTCCATATGATGTATAATTTTTTTACAATCTCTAGCATGGCTTTCCTTTCCTCTAAGCTAAATTCCCAAATGCTGTGTTATTATTATTATTTATGGGAGAGATGTTCAACCTCCCTAATCATTATTGGCTGCTCTTTTTTTTGGGGGGGGGGGACACTTTCAATTTCATTTTCTGAAGGAAAACATCTGGCCTTCAACAGCTTCTCTTTGGAATTCTGTGGCATCTAACCAAAGAGAGAAGCAACCTAGAACTAAGGAGAAACTTCCTGACAGTTCGAACAATTAACCAGTGGAACAACCTGCCTCCAGAAGCGGTGAATGCTCCAACACTGGAAGTTTTTAAGAAGAAACTGGACAGCCATTTGTCCGAAATGGTATAGGGTTTCCTGCCTGAGCAGGGGGTTGGACTAGATGACCTCCAAGGTCCCTTCC
>NW_015387849.1:72513-105013 GCF_001527695.2 Protobothrops mucrosquamatus
ACTTTCAGAAAAGGGTTAAATCCACAGTTGTCTTTGTTTCAGTTGATTAGAAGCTGTAAGACACAATTCGACTGGACAAGTAGATCTTTGGTTTTTCTTGTCCAGTGTATTCAGAGTCACTCTAAAGTGAGATGGGCAGCAAACAAATGTAATAAATAAAAAAAATATATATGCATTTTTCTAAACTATGTGAAAATGACTGAAACTATCTAGAATTGATACTACCTCTTTTCTCAGATGTCTTTCAGATGTTATGTTCCATCTGAGGGTCACTGCAAGATCGGAGAAAGGGACCACAGCTTTATTACTGTCCCAGAATGGCCTAGACAAAAGTATCTCCTGGAGTCTTATGTGGCCTGGGAGTGGTCAGTTTGCAACCACAATGATTTTGCAAAATTCAACTTTAAAAGCAATAATGATAAAATGGAGCTGCCAAAGTACTGACAGAATCAATTAAGCAGTGACACCTATTAAATCTTATCTTTGTTAAACACTAAGTACATAGTTGGCAGAACAACACCAAAAATAATGAAGTGAAGGGAGAAAGGCAGAACAGTAAAACGGGGAAGTGTAAGTTTATTCTTGGCACCAAATATAAGAATTAAGGGGTAACTATAAGTGACAAGCATTTTTGCTATAAAAATGTACTAGTGACCAAAAGTGACACTACTGCTTGTGTTTTTCACCAATTATTGGTCAACTTCCTTCAAAGTATAGAATTAGCCAAGGATAAATTTCAAAGGAAGCCTCCATAAAATGTACTCAAAAACAGCTCATGTGCTTTGCTCAAATAAAAAGAATTATCAGAAAAAGGGAGAGCTAGCCAGGAGCCTGATTTTTTTTTTTTAAAAAAAAACCCCTTTTCTCCCTTTTTACCAGAGTTTGCACATGGATAGCCATAATTCACAGGTGTGATGTAAAACCTCTGAAATATGAGACATCGCTGTCATTACTGTTGTGAATTACAACATTTTTCATATGGGCTTGTGATCAATTATAAGGGCAATCTATGTAATATATAGAATATATATAATAGTGTGCCACAGTCTAATGTAATTTATTTCCATCAATGAGGTAATATCACCCAGCACACTAGAGGCCAAATCTGAAAGTTCATTCTGAAGGTTATTGCTTCACAAAGGGTCTGCTTTGTCCCATGGTTACGTCTTCAGGTCTTGCTCACACATCTGGTGCTTGACTCCTCACATTCAGATGATTAAAATTAAAACCTACGTTTGCCATGAATACAAGCTAAAATAAAAGCTGTATGTACATGGCTGCACAACATCCAGATACTAGAGGAACAGCCCAGCAAATTTTCAACAACCTCATCAAAACAACTTGACCGGTTACTGTATATTTGAATCCCAACAAATGACACAGATCTGCTTTTATTATCCTGTATGACCATGTAGGATGGGGGCTCAATGGCTCGGCGGTTAAAGACGTTAAGTGTGTCAGCTGGAAAGCTGACAGCCTGGGTAAGCTCTCATTCCTTGCTCCAGCTCCTATCCACCTAGCAGTTCAAAAGCATGTAAATGCAAATAGATTAATAGGTACCACTTCAGTGGGAAGGTAATAGTGTTCCATGTGCCTTTGGCATATAGCCATGCTGGCTACAGGAACATGGAAAATGTCTCTGGACAATGCTGGCTCCCTTGGCTAAGAAACAGAGATAAGCACCGCCCTTAGAATCTGACATGACTGGACAGGGAAACCTTTACTCTCTTTTTTTATGATCATGTAATCTAGTTTACATGTCGTATTTTAATGGGCTCACACAAACCCAACAGAAACACGTTCAGCATGAAAGTGGGCCATGGGCCAACCTGTTGCTCTCTCAGTGCTAGATGCTGCTTTATGAATGAAAACTATAAATCCCCTAGAATTCCTAATTCTTTATTTCAGGAAGGCCAATAAAGTTCTAAATGTGTATTCTCTCTCTCTCTCTGTTACTCTCTCTCTCTCTCTCCACACACACAAACACACAGAGATAGAGACAGATAGAAACAGACAGATACACAGACACACACACACACACAGAGGCTACAGAAGATGGAAATCCCTTTGCTGCAATTAAAGAAATATTATACATTTCATCTGATTGTGACAATGAGAACAATTAGTGAAATGGTTTGCCTTCAGAAGTTGTGGGTGCTCCAACACTGGAGGTTTTTAAGAAGACATTGGACAACCATTTGTCTGAAATGGTATAGGGTCTCCTGCTTGGCAGGAGGTTGGACTAGAAGACTTCCAAGGTCTCTAGTATTCTATTGCTTTCTGTTATTTATTCCTTTTTTATACATTACACATAAAACACTAAACATTCATTAGCATCAACAATGGTACATTCACAATTTTCTATCAACCTCTCAATCAACTTTTGTAACAACTGTCTTTATAAAAAATCTATAACAAAAATAAATAAATTCCAGAGATGTTCCTTTGAGGCTGAAGAAAATTAATCCTTCCCACAGTACTTTTTATTGGGTGAAACACAACGTGGGAACATTCATTTCTAAATGAAAAAATAAGATTTTCTAGAAAACAATACAACCGAAGTTAAAATTAATACTAATAATGATGGAAATATATATTTTTCTTTGCTTAAAAAATAAAAATGTGCCTAACACTTCAGCAACATTTTATTTTCTAAGATACAGAATTATGGTGTGGGTAATCTACAGTTAGATTCACAGTTTATGACTAGTGGAAACTTAATAATTCAAGTCGTAATCAAGAACATAAGAAGGAAGGATCTAAGAATATGAGCAGTTCCAAGCGGGATGGATTTTTGTAAAATTAGGATGTTCAAGTCAGATAAATTCAATATTTCCAGATATCAAGGAAGTTCTTTAGGGGGCTCCAATCATGACTGGTATAACAACATTTTTTTCCCATAGGCATCACTCTGTGCCATCACTCTGCTGAACACCTAATTCTCACAGTGCTGTCTAATGTCTATACATATTTACTCATGTAGTATGGCTGTAGTACTATCATTTATCCTTCTAATTAACTTCTTTACTCCCCCCTCTTATTGGTATTACTATGATGATGATGATTATCATTATGCTGTTGCTTTGCATGTACACTGAGAGCTTGTGCGCCAGAAACAAATTGCTTGTGTGTCTAATTACACTTGGCCAAATAAATGAAGTATTCAAGTATTAATTCAACTTCAATCTGAAAGTTATTATTATTAGTATTTTGCAAGGTGTTACAAATCTACCCATCTAGTTTGAGGTATGAATTCAGTACAAACAGATTAGAGGATGGGGATTATCCTGAAATATCCAGAATATTATAGCCTTCTGAACTTCAAATCACTTGTTGTTATTGACTAGCCAAACAAAGATAAGCTTTCCAAAACCCTTACATTTTATAAATATGTTGAAGGAAGTGTGAAATCTTCCAATAAAAAACAAAGACCACCAAAAGTGGCAAATATATTGAAGACAATGTCATTCAGTTTTCTTTCTTTGCAAACTGCCTTTTATTTAGCAATGGAAGCTGTCAGACACAACGATAATGCTGATGAAAGAAAAAGCCTGCGGTTTCTGACAGCAGCGGTGAACTCTGACCCTGGAGGACCATAAAGAAGCCAACTTGGGCCATTTTACACGAATGGAGCAGAGTGATTTACGTGGAGTAGTTTAAGTTTCAAGAGACAGATAACATCTTACAAAAAGCCATAGAAATTATGGCAAGAGCCTTCTAAGCACAATTTTAAAGAAGGCAAGGTATTAGAGCACAGGGGATTTTCAAGGATGTGTAACTGGATGCTAATATATGTGCTAATCAACTGCTTTTCAGACCACGGAGTTCACCTTTTCCCAGGCCAAAATAATTTGGAAAGCCGAATAATGTTTTAGAATATTAGCAAACATAGGCTGAACACAAAACGCTTAACAATTTAATTTGCGTGAGAAATAATGTTGTAAACAGCTCTGCAACTAATTCCTTCCCTTTCTCATAATGAAAAGCTAGCAAGGCTGATTTGTGTCTTGATGTCACAATAGTCACCGTTTCCCCACTCAACATGATGAGGCGTGGCTGACAGCTAGGAGAGGTAACATCAGAAATTCTGAATAGGGAGTGAACATTTTTAATTGAAAATCTGATTTTTATCATATTGCATAGCATACAGATGCAGTCTTCAACTTACAACCGGTTGCTTAGCGACCGCCTGAAGTTACAACCTATATGAAAAAGGGGACTTGTGACCCAGATCTGAAATTCTGATCTTCGTCTCTCCCTGCAGTCATGGAACTGCATTTTGGGCACTCGGCATTTATTCTGGTTTACAGCAAAACAGCACCTATAGTTGAATAATGGATTCACACTGACGACCACTGCATTCGCTTAATGACCTCTGTGTTTGCATTTGTGACTGCTGTATATGTTTAATGAGTGCCACAAAAAACACCGTAAAATTGGTTTGGTCACATGACTGGGCCATTTTACAACTGTTATGACATATGACTGTAATGGGCAGGCTCTATTACGGTCATATGTCGAGGATTACCTGCAGCTCTCTGGACTCAAAATTTAACACTCCATTACCTCACCAACAAAATGAAGCTATAAATGTGTAAGGAAAACAGTGAAGTATTTACTGCAGTATACAATTCTCGAAATATTCCCTCGAGCCCTGATGATCCCAGGGGATCCCAAGGGATGGGTAAACTTGTGAGGTGGCTCCCTTGCTATCAATATTCCGCCATCTATTATTCTTTTCCAGTTTCAGCTTTGCTTTTATAATTTTTAATTCTTTTAATTCTATTGTATATAATTGTACATTGTACAATTGTATATTGTATTGTATAATGGTTTTGCTAATGACTTTCTTACTTATTTACTCTTTTTGCAAGGTACCCCACCCAGAGTCACATTCCATGAGATGGGCGGCCACATAAATTTGATTAATAAATAAAAAATAAATAAAAGAACTGTCTACTTACTTGTAACCACTCTTTTTGAGTGTTCAACTGTGAACTCACCTAAAGGATTTATCTATCTATGTACCTAAGCCAATATTCATTCTTCACCTTCCAAAACTTATAGAACTCTCATTTTCCATGTGTGCCGCACAAGGCATAGCTCCCACTAAGCCACCTTGGTTTCTAAGACTTAACACAGTCAATCTGAATTTAAAAGTGAAAAAGCATATATAAAATGCTATGGGAAGAAAGCAGGGAAGGATAGGCTGAAAAAAGCAATATGCTTCAAATGAAAGAGATGTGGAAAGGAAGCATTTCAAAAAGACTCTATTATTTAACAACCTGTGCATTCAATTCATGAATGCATTGGGTACAGCAGGGAGGGATCATGTTCATTTAACGTGATCCAATTAACAAATCCTTGGGTTACGAATGTAATTGGCAGGCTCTATGACATCCGTAATGCAAGGATTACCTGTAAACTGCTTAGTACCTGGAAAAATGCAAACTTAACCAGCAACTCGGTCACCTCCATATTCCAGAAATCTACCATGTGCAAAAAGAGAAATGCCTATCAAATTGTCAGGAAAATTGCCAAGCTTCTAGAACTCTCTGGATCTACCAAGTTCATAATATAAATGTAAAATATACATTTTAAAACAAAACAGAGTGAATAAATCTATTCATTTTATAGAACAAATCAATTTATCACGAATACTTTAATGATAACAAAACAGATGAATAGGCTTCTTGAGCCCGAGAAAAAGTTACAAAACATTACAAGGGTAGAACCATCATGATCAACTGACGGTAAGCAAAAAGTTAAGCAATATCCACATAACAAAATTAAGTAGGATACTGAAGTAAGTATATCCAGTTGCCACAGCTTTTCTAATCCCCTTTTCCTTTCAATAAATCTGATTACAGACCACTGTAGTGAAAATTTTGCTTTCTGTTGGTAAGAGACTGGTAAAGAATGGGCAAATACGGTATATTATTCCTCAGGCCTTAAGGAGAAAAGCAAGATAAAAGGAAACACAGTACTTGGTTCCACTGAACGGATACAGCTGCTGACCATGAATGAATTTGGAGAATAACTTAAGACAGGCTCACAACATACCTTAGAAACAGCGTGGATTAAGCTGCTTTAGGAATATGGAGTACGCCAGGGAAGGCAGCGTGGTTTGTTTTTTTTTTACTATCAGTCAACAGTACAAAATCAAAGTTAACACCCTTTTGTTTCCCACATTAACATTACATTACTTACGGGCGCCAAATGTCCCTTTTTTTAAATGTGTGACATTCTTGCGCAGCCTTATTTCAATCAATACATGGGCTGCTTTTTCATAAAGAAAGTCCCTGTTCATATGTTCAAAATTCACAGGGTGGAATGTAATGCGGTGCTAATGAGCTCTTGCTAACTCAAAAGGGTTGCTCTCTTTGGCAGGCCTCCCTGCAGCCTCAAAATCTGCTACAGAAAATTGAGGGTTTTCAAAGAGATGTTATGGTTTGTGTGTGTCCGCGCGCGCAGACATACACATATTGTTTTAGGGGGATGGATAAAGTGTGCATGGTGAGACTGAGGAGTGAGAAAATAATCCTCTCCCATCTCATCAGTAGAAACTGCTTCTACTAACAAAAGCATACCAGTGGATTATATCTCCTAATATTATAACCATAAACCTAAGTATCTATTTAGAGAAGAACCATCTTGCTTTCATGAAACCTTTTAAATGGTCTTGCTTCTTTATCTGGCTAAATAACTGTTTTTAGACTTTATATAAAACTGTCTATCTTTCGTTCCCTAAAGCAAAGTGGAATATTGACTAGTCCTATTATGAATCTCAGCTGATTTCAGAAACCAAGCAATTGCACATAAATGGGATTAGGAGACCAATACTTAGGTCAGTCCTGACTAAATGATCATCCAAACCTTTTCTGGGGTGAATGCACGTATTACATTATTAATGGACCGTTAGCAGCATGCTTATACCGCTATGCTGTAGGAAACTGGCTACTTTTTGCTGACATGGTCATCTCTTCTATGCTACACTTAAATTGCGCCTAAAACGCTGCATAGTGATTAAAAGACAGTCCTTGCCCCAGACACAACAGATACAAGATGAAAAAGAAAGGTTGTAAAGAGAATAAGACGGAAAGGTGGGGCAGCAATATATGTTCTGGC
Source organism: Protobothrops mucrosquamatus (assembly GCF_001527695.2). Taxonomy (NCBI): domain Eukaryota; kingdom Metazoa; phylum Chordata; class Lepidosauria; order Squamata; family Viperidae; genus Protobothrops; species Protobothrops mucrosquamatus. The sequence goes on from NW_015387849.1 coordinate 79,642, forward strand.
CAAAAGATATCTTGGTCAGGTTGGGTTCCCTTTGCCATAAAACAGGGGTCCCCAATCCTTGGGCCCCAGCCCAGTACTGGGCCACAGCCCATTCGCAACTGGGTTGCACAAATGGCAGGCGAGCCTGTGCGCACAGCTCCATTTGCGTGAGCAGTGGGCACTCTCACGCATGTGTGCGTGTTCGCCGTTCACACAAGCACATGCACCTGCTGCTCACACAGAACCATTGTCTCTCTTTCCCCGCTGGTTTGCAAAGCCAAAAAGGTTGGGGTTGGGGAGCACTGCCAAAAAAATCCTTCTTTGAAATGCACAGGATCTTTAGGCTGTTACGGGGGGGGGGAAGGGATTCGAATACCTCCTTCAACTTTGTGGACCTATGAGAAGTTTGACAGGGTCTAAAACAGTGCTGCTGTTTTATGTTCATGTGAAATTGAACATCTAGAAGTTTGATTACATTTGGTATGTAGAAGGGAGAGACAATTTGTAGTATATATCCGTTTATCGTCTACGGCAGGACTTCTCCTATGATACCACAAGCTCTTAAAATGATAAATGAATTTCTGCAACCGGCCCATGAACCAAAACTCAACAATAAATAATAAATACGTAATAAATAAAACTGCTTTGACTGGGAGACGGTTTTGATAGATGGATATATCCAAGGTTTAGCTATCGTTCAAAATTTGCTTTGGGCTTTTCTACTTGCTTTGCCGTCACAAGCCTGCTCCGGAATTGTTCAAAGTGGTAGAAAGTTTTGACAGTACTCCTAACCTTATTAAGACTAATGGAATTGTAAAAGGATTTTTAAATACATCGCCACAACCCCAGTTATTTGATGGTCTGTCTACCTCCAACTGTTTCTGCCCAGGAAGATCTCTGGGTCCCTTTGATAAATCTCATTTGGGGAGCCTAGGAAATGTGGAATCACCTCCCCCTCCCAGAAATTCATGTAGTCCCACTTTTGGATGTTTATGAAACTGTTGAAAACCTGGTAAATCTCTCAGGGGCTATGGAGCCCTCTTTAGCTATGTTTGTCTATGGTTGGATATATTGTTCTTCTGGTTATCAAGGATCTTTTTATTCATATTTATATATTTTGCTTTTCTTTTTTGTCTGTAAGCCACCTAGAGCTGGTCATGAATTGACCAGCCTTAAAATTGGATAAAATAAATAAATCAGTAGCTCATGATGCATTTATTTTAAGAAAAAAACCTTTGCTTTATAATATAGGCTGGCATTTTTTTCATATATTAACTAAAAACAAATGTTATGTGGAATTCTTTGCAAAGTATTATGGTCTGCCAGGTCAAAATCCGTTATGAGGCATAATTATTTACAAATTATGAGATCTTTTTAACTTTTTATTTCTAGCCTTCAAAATTTACCAAATTTGTTTTATGATTAGTTCCAAAATACTGATTAGAAAACACCCTACCACAACTGAATCTCTTTTTTTAAAAAAAAATGTATGTTCATCCTAGGTCTTTATAAGAACACAAGTTGACCAAATGATAACAATTAAAATGGGAAATATGACATCCATGCTACGAATGGTCACCATAAAGTATCTAATGAGTGGCACAATTCTGATAGGTCTTTTATCATAAATTAGAACCCCGAGGACATTGACTTTCCAGTAGATCTGTGGCCAGAAGCTTCAAGGTCATCAATCATGGGAGCTCCTCCCTGTCACTTAAGACTCTAAATTACATGTACACACCTTATCTTTCTAGAAAGTGAGAGGTGGAACTGAGAAGGTTAAAAAAGAGAGATGATGCTATTAGAGCTTTTTTTAGCTTCTCGTTGGAGAAGTGAAAGCTGAATTTTGTCAGAGACTATGAAAGTGCTGCTCATCGAGAGGAAAAAGCTATGGTGCATCTAGGTGACAGAAAGGTTCAAAGCAGGAAAGAAAGACTCAAAGACCTCAAGAAAGAGATCTGCAGCTGTTCAGCAGTCTGGTGGCTGAAGGTCCAAGAGAGAAGAGTAGGGCTGAGAACAACAGAAGAAAAAACATCTACAGGTATTTGTCTCTATAAAACTGTCCAAGAAAGATGGAGTAAGTAAATAGCCCCAAAGTCCACTTAAGTGATTGAAAATTAGTATGCAAAACCAGAGGAAACAACTGGAAATAAGCACATTAATAAAGAGAGGAAGCAAAAGCAAGAAAAAAAGGTAGACATAAACAGTGAAAGAAACACACTAGTTAAGAAAAGTACTGTAGAACAGAGTTCCCCAACCTTTCCAGCTTTGCGGATCGGTGGGGGGGGAGGAGATGGTTCTGCGCGAGTGGCTGGCTTCCATGGCCCAGTTCCAAACGGCTCACGGCCCAGTAGTGGGCTGTGGCTTGGGGGTTCGGGACGTCTGCTGTAGAATCTTTAAAGTAACAGAATGCCACTTTAGGAAAATAGAAGGAATTTTGTAATACAAGCTTCCTTTACACAATAAGTCTTATTTCATAAGTAAGCCAATTTTATGAATAAAATATTACTCCACCCAGTTGATTTATATGCATTCTCTGGTTTGTTGCTACCCCAAAAACATTTAAAACAATAACAAGATCCGATTAAAATTCAATCAGCCATCACAGGAATTAAGACGGCAGAAAGTAAGAAGCTTTAGAGTTTTCCTAAACTTTCTGTAACAGAGACAGGAAGAATACTTTATTTCTTACGCTAAGTATGAAGGAGAGAGATGTATTTTCACGATGGCTTCTACTTTTGCATTCTAGACTTGGTTCACTCTTCAATATGGTACAAAATTACCTCAACTCTGCCAGCCAGAAGGGATATACAGATGCTTTATTAGCAAGGAATTTCAGAAACTATCAAGAAGCCTAGATCAATACACAGTCTTGCACTAAATCCTCTTCAACTATATTCTTGAACACTGGAAATGGTTATTTTTTCACCATTAGATGCATTCAAAAATAATTCATTTCTATTATATTTACATTTCTGAACTTATAGTGATAATGTATTTTGCCAAATATATAAAAGACATTATTGAAAGTATAGGATTAATCTGGACGGAGAAAATATCATGATGGTGTTACTGAAGTAGATTATTTTTTAAAAAGGAACAATGGACTTCAGTGAGCAGGGATTTTAAGATGCATTTATATCGTTCTCCACATGATCTGTGTGACACTAAAAGATCAGAATACAAAGCATGGCAAAGACAGATGTTCAAATTAGATTTCTGCTCATTGACAGAACTACAAACTATTTCAAGAATACCATAATGTACATTTTATACTGCTGATTGGAATTGTTGAAAACTAGCCAAACCTTAGTGTGAGGTAAATATAATCCACAGCACATCTAAACAATCTCTGCTTTTTCTGCTGCTTGCACAAAGAAAAATAATAATGAAACTTTAGTAAATGAATGGAAGTAATTATGCCCCTTATTTGCAAAATCAAGGTATTTGACATTTCTTTCATTTTACAGATGCAAAGAATCCAACAGAACAAAGTTGGGTTCAAAATTCAAATAACTTTATTGAGGTTGTTAACCAGCAGAATAGTTGGGTTCAGAGTTAGAAATGTGAGACCAGCTTCTTTTATGCAGTTCGATCTTCTGGGAGAGCATCCTTCCAGAAATATGGATGGTGCCTTCTCTCCTAGGCATTTGGAAAGCCCTTGAGACCTGGATTAAGGGTTACCGTGGTTGTGGGTTCTTTTGGGTAGTATTCTCTTATAGCTGCCAGTGTTGCTTTATGTTTTTAAACTGTACCATCTGCCAATATTGTAAGCTGCCCAGACTCTGATGGAATGGGTGGCTACAACAAATATAAATGAATGCAACTTCATGAAGGACAGCTTCACTAAGATCATCTCGAAATAAGTTAGGCAAAAACTCAAAAGATATTTCAGTGGAACTATGACAATGGAGGTTACAAAAATCATTATGCAAATATAATAGGGCCCAAAAAAGAGATAAACTACACTCCATACTCAAATGGGTAGAAATCAGGTGGATCTGTTTGTCAAGATTTTATCTGCAATTAATTAACTATGATTTATTTATTTACAAGCTTATATGCTTTATGTATAAATTTTATATACTGCCCAGTTCCAACACAGAGGACAGGAGTATTACAGATGATGAGTCCAGGTCTATTCTGATAGTCAGAAGTTTTGAATTTTATGCTTGTTTTCTATTTTCATATCTGCCTCTGGCTGGCTGACTTAGCAAAATATACCACACAGATCCTACAAAACTGAGGCCTGTCCTCCCATATTCTAGAGCATAGAATATTTTAATCTGTGACCATACTGCTTCTTTAAGTTGAGGTCATTAAATCTGTCAACAAGAAGTAGTGATATAGTATTATAATCTCAGATTTTGACAATGTCAGTGACTTTTGACCTTTTCTTTTATTATGTGGTCAGCTGTGCTGACCAAAGAAAGCTGAAACTAATCTTTCAGACACAAAAGCTGCAAACAGTGCTTTTCTATTTCATGAGAAATGTAATTCAAATGCATAGCTCTCCTATATGCATTAAAATATTTTATTAGAAAACAGATTTAAAGGATATACAGTAAATGGTAGATTAAGAGACGCATACTTACTAAAATCATAATATTTCTTTGTCTTATTTCATGCAGGTTCATTCTAGGTGATATATTTCCTTTGTGCCTTAACTAAGGTAGAGTATATGACAGCTATTAGAACAACTGGATAACCAACTAGTTAATTCATTGTAATTACTGATAATGCTGCACTTCATTTTTCACATTTAAAACAACATTTTTTTAAAGTATTTTAACAGGCTATATAATTGGAGACTATCAATTTATGTATCCTGCATCAGATACAATTGTCCATATAACTTCAATGCTAGTCTCTTTCTATGGACAAATTTTTTTTTCAAGGACTGGAAGTGGAACTTATTTGCTTTTATTTTAATCATAAACAAAAAACATTGATTGATTTGGTAAAAACTATGACACATTCACATTGGGAAGTGAATCAATAGTTATTAGCATTTAAAATATAGATATATAAATATAGAGAAAGTGGAATGAAAACACCACATTTCAATAGAATTATATTTATTCAATGCAATTTTATTTGAAGTAGTCTTTTGCTACTAATAGCCTGATCCTCAGAGCAACATTAGTAAATATCTAACCAACGTTGAACATCTTACATTCCTTTTTTAAAAACAACAAGGCAGCTACCAGTAAAAAAGTAAGAATCTCTAGCACAGTGGCCATATTCTAAAAAATAATATCATATATCAGAAATTATCACAGACTTATTAATTAATAATTTGGTTTCAAGAATTTATATCTGACCTCATCCAAATCAGGCAGTTCTCAATAGACATGTAAAATATGGAAAGCTGTCAAGCCCAAAGCATAAACTTGCATGGTAATTATATAGCACCATTGCTTTGAATGAATAGGAACCATTACTCAGAGATCACAAAATGTGGACAATCATCAAAACACCAATGGATTTACTGCCCCATGTTTTGTGGCACAAATACTTTAACTATGAACTAAATCTTATTTCTTTCAATTGCCACCAAAATAAGATTTATAGTGATAATGGTTTCATTGTATATGCCTACATGATTTTTGTACTGTAATTTATATAGACATCTGGTCAACAGAAATACAGTTGCCTTTTAAAATTTGCACAAAAATCTATACATGGCTCAATCAAGTAACAAGATCCAAGAGAGAGCATATACAACCTCGAGCCTATTGTTTTATTAGTTTTTAAAGAAATCTTGTAGCTATGTAAATTGTGAAGAAACTAAATAACCTTTTATTTCAGTACACTTGCTACTTATAGCTTAAACAAGAGGAAAATCAATTAATGAAAGAAATGAGACATTAGACATATTCCTTTATAAATGTCATTATGCAGAATCTCTCCCTTTGAATAAAAAGGGAAAAAGTCATTAAGTTGCTGTTTTATTCCTTCAGAGTGCATCCCTAACCAACTTAATTTGTTTACAGATACTTTGCCCTTCCTTTTGTTAACTTTTCCATTGTGCAATAAGTACTTATTTTACCCCACAAAACAGGAGAAGAGGTGGGTCAACCTATTCTCCAAAGAATCTGAAGGCAGAACAAGAAGCAATGGATGGAAACCAATCAAGGAGAGAACCAATCTAGAAGTAGGAGAATTTCCTGATAGTTAGAACATTAATCAGTGGACCAACTTATGGGTGCTCTCACACTGGAGTTTTTTAAGGTGACATTAGACGATTTGTCTGAAATGGTATAGGGTTTCCTGCTTGAACAGGGGTTGGACTAGAAGACCTCCAGGACCCTTCCAATTCTGTTAAACACCATGTGCATTGCTCACAGCAGCCCAATTAATTAATTGCAGTAACTATTCTCAAGAAGGATTATTGTTTGAAATCTGTCATCAACATGAATATTCTCCATTTGCCCAACATAGATACTTGACATAGATCCTTGACCTATACCAAACTGCCTTTAATTAATTTATTCATTAATCTATCTTTCATATTTATGTTTATATACCCCCATCTCCTGGATATAACTCTGGGCAGAAGACAGTTAAAACTGACCACAAAAAACAAGCATTAAAAATTATACCATAATAAAAATTATAATAAATTATAATATAATAAATGTATTAATATTATTAATAAAACTGGGCAAAAGTATCTTTGATATAGTTCAGCCTCTCACCAGTACTCCATTTTTCCAAGATGATTTATACAAAAGCAACTACTTCAGCTATGATGCTTTATGGAAATAAAACACTGTAAAAATAAACTGAACAAACATCCATAATTAATGTTGACTATTTAAATAAATTCAGTAAGTTGTCTTATTCGATGAATGTTTATACTTGATGATTTTAATATTTTTTATGCTGTAAGCTGCCCAGAGTTGCTCAAAATAAAATAGGTGGCAAATAAATTTAATAAATAAATAAATAAAATTTGCGTGTTGTAAGAATTTTTGGAAATCTACAAGATTGCTCACGCCATATTTGAGCAAAAAGGAAGCAGAGTCTAAGCAATAATATTAACAAAACACAACCGAATCTTTGTAGTGATATGTTTTTAAAGTGAAATATATTTAGATATATTAATTCCTGAAATAACTTCACAATGAAATTTCAGATGTAAATGCATTATTGCAAAACACTGTTCAAAATGGAGGGATGTTGACTACATCTTGTGAAATACCACAAGGGTCCCCAACCTGTGGGCCACAGCCCACTAATGGACCATGGCCTATTTGCAACTGGGCCATGTAAGCGGCAGGCTGATGTGCGAGCGCTTATGCATATACATAGCTCAACTCATGCGAGTGGTGGGTGGTAGTACTCACAGCCCCACTCACACAAGCCTGCCGCTCACACAAGTGAAGCTGTGCATGCGAGCACATGCGCATGCCTGCCCCCTGCATAAAACCATCCCGTCTTCCCCCCTCCCCCTGCATCGGGCTGCCAACCAGGAAAGATTGGGGAAATACCACACCAAGAGCAGAGTTTCAGTGGGATTATACAGACTATAACACTTACCTGCTGAGATGTCATCGTCAACCAGATCATGTTCTTCTTCTTGAATTTTAACTTCAGATCCTGATTGTTCAGGAGTAACATTAACTGTCTGAATAGTTTCTGCAGTCACTCCAGCTGAAATATCAAGACACAAAACATTAAACCCATTTGTAATTTTCTTTGAATTAGAGAAAACGTATTTAAACTTTACATTATGCATTTATTACATTAAATAATCTAATGAATTAAGATGAGATTCAAAAGCCTACAAAAATTTGTGAATTGATATTTCTTTGTCAGTTTTTTTGACCCACATTCACCCGACTTTTCGAAATGATTTCAAGATTTCTTGGGCTTCTGAACCTTGTCAAGATCTAATTAATAAATTCAGGAGTAATATAGAACTAATGGCAAACAAAAATGGTACTTCCTGCATAGGAAGCAATATTCTCACAATCTGAGTGGATAAAGTTCTACCTTAAAACAAGGTTCACATTTAAGAACAAGAAACTTAGTAATTAACAATTGCTTCCTCCCCAGTGAAAATCCATAAAGACATAAAAGTACACTTGTCCTGTTGGTAACTTTGCTTCCCATCTGTTTGTTGTTCCTAACTTTTCCTTCTATCCATCTGCTCCCTCCCTCTCTGAGGAAAAAGGCATATGGTATGCTTCTAAGGGCAGAGGTCTTCAATTAGGGCAAGGACATGCAAAGTGCCCTGTATACTTAGGACACTGTATAGTAAGTAATGCACTTCAAAATAGCATGACTACACTTCCTGTTTATATTTTACTCCATTAGTGATTTAGTAGTATACAATAATAATAATAATAATAATAATAATAATAATAATAATAATAATAATNGGGATCACCCGGATCTCTGGGGGTAGTTCGTTCCAGAGGGTGGGGGCTCCCACCGAGAAGGCCCTCCCCCTGGGGGTCGCCAGCCGGCACTGTCTGGCTGACGGCACCCTGAGGAGACCCACTCTGTGGGAGCGTACCGGCCGATGGGAGGCAACCTGCGGCAGAAGGCGGTCTCGGAGATATCCAGGTCCGATGCCTTTTTTTTAAAAAAAGAGTTCATTTTAAAGAAAAAAGAGGCCATATAAAGATATTGCATATCTTCTAGATTCAGCACCAAGGCAGATTGTCCTATAGCCACTGTGAGAGCTAGAACTGGCAAGGTCAAAACCAAAGGTCTTGAGGGCATAGTGATCCATTTCAATAACAAAGCATAGGTGCCAACCACATCTCCTACTTAAAAAGGCATGGCCAAGAGAGAGAGGGACAAGGTTTGAGCTTTAAGTCTGCTATCTATATAGCCTTACTCTCACAGTGCATGTGGTTTCTGGTTTTCTTTGGGTTAATGGCTTTTCTATCAAATGGTCTTGCCAAAAGTCGTGTCCTTGAATTCCTGCCTATAAGCTCCACCTGGGAGAAGTCAAACATCTACATCACTAAACAATACAACAACCCAAAATGCTCAAACACAAAAGCCAGAGAGATGAAAAGTAACGTCAAAAACCAATTCACCCAATTTGCCACTGACTACACTGCACAATCATGGTTCTCCGATGTTTTAGACTTGGGTCCATCTCAGCCTACCAAGTGCTGACAGAAATTAAACCTGACATCTTTTGCATTCAACATGAATGCCCTGCCATCACTCCGTTGTAAAGAGTTGTGGTGGCTCAGTGACTTAATGATGCTGGAGCTGGTTTCTGCTCCAGCGGTTCGAGTCCTAGGACTCATGGCAGGGTGAGCTCCCATCAGTTGACGCAGCTTCTGCCCACCTAGCCGTTCAAAAGCATGTTTTATGTGAGTAGATAAATAGTACCACTTTGGTGGGGAGACGAGCTGGTGCTCCATGCAGGCAGTCAGATTCCTGCTGGCTCTAAACCTTCCCAGCTGTGGCGCCCATTTGCAAGGTGGCTCTGAGGAGGGAGGGGATGATGCTGCAGGAAGAGCCGCTAGTCTTTCTGGTGAGAAGCCAGTTCACCATCCTGTGGCACACCTTGGGAAGCATGCGAGGGTTTCCTACAACAGGGCTGGTACCTTGGCAACCAAACTACTACTCCGCAATAGCACTGTGATCTCTTGGCTAATGTAACAATGTCATATGCTAACAACAACAACAACAACAACAAAACTCCGTTATAATCCTTTCCTATGTTGGTCAAAAGATTCTCCCAAAGGAAAAAAAAATTCTACTATTAGGGAATCCAAGTACTTCACTTTCATCTGACCTTTACTGATTGGATAACTCAAAATCTCACTCTAGGCCAGGGGTCCTCAACCTTGGCAACTTTAAGACTTGTGGACTTCAACTCCCAGAATTCCTCAGCCAGCGTTGCTGGCTGAGGAATTCTGGGAGTTGAAGTCCACAAGTCTTAAAGTTGCCAAGGTTGAGGACCCCTGCTCTAGGCTATGAAGGAAAAGGAGGAGGCATTCTTGAAAAAGGTATGCAGGAACCAATTAAGATGCCATCATATGGATGAATGCCTCCTAAACCTCCCCAATACAATTTATTATTATTATAAAACAGATTTATATCCTGCTTTTCCTCTAGGAGCTCAAGGCAATGTGCAGACCATTGCTTCTACCATTTTTTTCCTGACAGTAAGTTAGGCAGAAAAATAGTGACTTATCCAGAAGCAACCACTGATCTATGCTAATCAGAGCTACCGAATGGATAGCAGAATATGCAATAATGTTACTTAGAAAGCATTATCAACTTCCACAGAATGCAGTGCTTACATTAGTTTATATTTAACACTGAAAAGCCAGGGCATATTATTTATTATTCATAAAGCAAATCTGTCAGATTTCTTCTGAACCTCCATGAGGGGAAAAAAAATCATAAATAATAAAAAATAAATAAACCCAGACACAGCATTGGAGACCGAAGGGAGGAGGCGAAAGGTAAAAAGAAGAGAGATATGTGAAAAACAGAAATAAATCAGATGAAGACAGACTGTGAAATACAGGTCCTTGTTTGAAATAAAGTCAATGAACAAAAGCATGTATTACCCAGCCTTACCTCCCTAGTCTTCAGTGCCTTTTTAGATACCTGGTTAAGCAAAGTTAACCATTTTGCATGGACTATTACAAAATAAATTACCTATTTGCAGATTAACAACAATGCAGAAGGACTGATGCAACCATAGTTTTGCTGTTTAAAAGCAGCAATATCTTTTTGTCAATGTTGTGATCATAATATTTACTTATTTACTTAATTCAATTTAGGCTCCGCCCAATTCCAAACTGACACCCCTCAATATAAATAAACTACAAAAAACACAATACCAAAAAAGATGGGATCTGATTGCTCTATCTAAATATAAACAAAAGCATGCCCATCTCAACTCAAAGCTAATTGATTTAGCAATATATGAAAATAATACTTTTTCCATTCAAAAAATAACAGAAACTTACTAATAATTTTCTGTAATCATTTGACTATATGGCTTAAATACTGTTTATAGCTGTTTTAAAACTCTCCTAAAACTCTCCTAAAAATCTGTAAATGAATTTTATTTTTATCAAAACAACACAGGTTAACTTCAAGAATGGGATTTGGTGGGATTTGGTGGGATTCAAATATGTGAACAACCAGTTCTCTGTGTGGATGCTGCTTCTGGAAGTCCATTCTGGGCCTGGGCAACAAAAAATTAGTTACCGGTTCTGCCACAGTGGTGCAAACTGGCTGAATCCCACCACTGGTTCTGAGTGATAAAAAAAAATCACAACATTGCATGTGACAGTGTTCAACTTCTCTGGATGCTCATGAGCCAAATGTGCAATAAATAATGCACATCTGTACATCTAAACATCCAGAGAAACTGAGCCACTCAGTTCTGGAGCATCAGGGAGAATAATATTAATTGGACAAATGTTAATTACATCATTGTCACAAGAAGCTAACTACCCTGTAAGAAAGGAAGCTGATGACAGAGTTGGCAGTTCTCTGGCTAGAACAGGGGTGTCAAACTGCCGGGCCACGGGCCGGTTGCATCAAACAGAGACTGCGCCCATCCCGGCGAGTTTGGCACCCATGGGCTAGAAAGAACTAACATGTCAACATCAATCAGGTGTTTTCTGAAGCTTTCAAGAGAATGGCTATACATTTATTGACTTCGAAAAGCATAATAAAAGGCCTAGAATTTAAACTTTGGAGTATAGACTTCTTCAGACTTGGTTTCCATGTATGCCGTGGAACATCTGTGTGTATATAGACTTCATATCTGGTTGCAATAGAGAATAATCCATAATCCACACTATATCTGAGAACTTTTTGCTAAGAAATCTAATTTCTAAATAAAGGATAACGGTCTGGAGTGCTGAGATTTAACAGTAAAGCCTGATGTGCAGCCTGACAAATCTACTAGATTTGCCGTTTCATGCCAGCAATCCATCATCTAAAAAATTTAGACCACAATCGCAGAAAGCAAATCTCTTTATCTGCAATACTCTTTCACTTTCTAGTTCTCTTACATGGACTGGAAGGATGGATAAGTAGAATATCTTAAACCCATGGGTTCTTAAGTTTCCTCCCTTCCTAGATTTTCAAAGTTCAGAGCTGCTTTTTGTGGTATCATCTGTCCCCACATAGATTATAAGAAAAGGATAATTGTCAGAAGACTTGACAAGCTTTCAAAGTTGCTCTGTCACATCCCTGATGCTTGTACTTGACAGGAAGCTGATTTCATAAGTTTATGGGTAAAATCTGTACATATTTTTTAGTTCATAGTAGTGAGCCACTAAGTACCAGAAGTACTCTTTTTTCTTTTTCTACAAATTTCCTCAAGCCTTTATGGATTCCTTCCTTCCTTCCTTCCTTCCTTCCTTCCTTCCTTCCTTCCTTCCTTCCTTCCTTCCTTCCTTCCTTCTCCTCCTTCTCCCATCTCATCCTCTTTCCCCCCTAGATTTTCAAAGTTCAAAGCTGCTCTTTTTCATATCATCTGACCCCCCCCCCCATAAATTATAACAAAAAGATAATTGTCAAAAGCTTGACAGCCTTTTGAAGTTGTTCTGTGATCCTTGCCCCTGACAGGAAGCAGATTTTACAAGTTTGTGGGTATAATCTGCCATTTTTTTTAGTTCCTCAGAATAGTGAGCCAATACGTACCAGAACATACATACACAGGTTCTCTTTTTCTTTCTCTCTCTCCCCCTCCCTCCCTCCCTTTCTCAATGCTAATAATTATAGTATCCTATGTCTTCTGCTAAGAACTTAGTGCCTATTTCTGTAGGAGAGCCTGAAAGTTGTTTTTCCATTCCAATGGAGTAGAATTCTCAATAAGCAGAGGACCATAAATCGAAATTTTCTCTAGCAGAGATGAGCATAACTTTATTTATTTATTAAATTTGTTTGCTGCCCATCATTCCGCGGCAACTCTGGGGAGCTTATAAAACCATAACATCTATATAGACCATATATCTTTTAAAGCCAACCAAGTTTCTTAACAGTGAAATTATTCAGAAACCTTACAAGAGACTAACCTCTTCTGTAGGACTCAGCAAGTAACATAGTTTAAAAACATCTCAGTGAAGGCTGGCCCTGCCTGGTATAGAAACAGAAAGATTTTCTGACTTTTCTCTGTGATGTCACTTACCAGTGATTATATCACTCATCTGAAGCCAGAGAGCTTAGTGTCAATTATTACTTTGTTTATAATTTACATTTCTGCATTAAGTCTAAATCTAAATCTTTGAAACTCAGGCCTTGTCACACGCACTTTATCCAGTTGAATCTTCACATACAGATGCAAAAATTCAACTAAAAGCACTTAAGGATTTTAAAAGTAGGAAGTTGATTTCCCTGTCTTTTACAGAGAGACAATTTCAAAGATGAAGAATCAGTAACTGAAATACTGAAAACCATCATGTATACAGTACTTAAAGTCATTTTTTTTCTGTACATCTAATTGTGCACAGGGCTGGAGCTTCCATCCAAAAATGAAGCATAATTGGAATAAATAGATAATAATTTAAATCTTCCAAATGCTGTTGAAGAAAAATAAATTTGTATCAATGAATTCTACAAGAGGGGTGTGCCTGTGTTTGTGTGTAATGGTGGAAGCAGTTGGCACACATATCTGAATAAATAAGAATGGGCTAATATTGAAAGATGCAAGACTTTCCGTGGTTTATTTTCAGACAGAAGGTTTATATTTATTGGAAACAGATTTCTGCAGTGACTGACCACTGCTGCCCCATACTCCATGCAATCCTTATGACAGACAGACTGCCTGCTTCACATTAATTCACTTCACACTATTTCTATCGATCCACAGTCAGTTCCCCAGTCTCTCTGCACACATTGCCTGTCTGGCTGCCTACATCCACATCAGCACATATACACAAAGGCCACAGAAAGATAACCTTTTGCTTTCCATTAAAGACACAGTAGCCATTTTTTTTTCTATCTGCAGCAACATCAGACATATAAATATACCGGAGTTTCTATTACCTGCTGGACAAATCAAGTGCTCAAAGATTTCAAATACATTCCAATGTTGCTGTCTAAAAACAAAAACAAAAATCCAAAACCCACTGTTTTTCACATTTTAAGAAAAGATGTTACTTTGGCAAAAAAAAAAAAAGGGAGAAGTAGTAGTATCAGTGAATATTGTGCAGTTGAATGGAAGGGAAAAACTGGAACAATAGATGCACAGAAAAAAAAATTGTCATGATATAGTATTGCTGTCTGAAGCATTAACCTTCTTGCACAGATGAATCTGAATTGTCTGTTTGTGTAAGAGCATTTTTTCAGATTCATGTGCATCTAAAAGCTTAGCCAGATTCAATGCTTGATTTAATCAAAATATGATTGCGTGGTAATTGTAAAAATCGGACATACAAAAACGTATAAATGCTTGTATGTAAACATTAACATTAGAAGATCTTTTTGCAATGCTAATGGAATTTCTTCCCAAAGAAATAAGGAGAGAAATCATAACAATATAACAACTATAATCAAATACTGATATACATATATTCACCAACCAAAAGGTTGACGACACTAATGCTGGGTTTTAGGGGTCCCAATAAATATTTGATATTCAAATTCAGTTTAGAACACATTGTTTGCATTCACAAAGCCACTGATGGTTCAATTAACCCTGTGTTTCTGGGCGTGCAAACTAATTCATTACTTGACTTACAAACATTTGTTTAATGACCATTTGAAATTACAACGGCACTGGAAAAAATGACTTATTGCTGTTTTTCACACAAATGACCGTTGCAGGAACTCCATGTTCACATGATCAAAATCTGGACGCTGGCTCATATTTATGATGGTTGCAGGTCCCAAGGTCATGTGACCTGACAAAATCAATGGGGAAGCAGATTCACTTAACAACCATGTTACTAACTTAACAACTTCAGTGATTCACTTAACAAACTGTGGCAAGAAAGGTTATAAAATGGTACGAAGCTCACTTAACAATTGTCTTGCTTAGCAACGGAAATTTTAGGATCAATTGTGGCCGTAAGTTGAGGACTATCTGTATTATGGCTAAATTTGCATAACTTGCTAGGCCAAACTTCCCAATCTTGGGTGTTTTAGGGAAGTAGGAAAGCATGAATTCTGAGCAATATCCTTTCTATGTGGGAAATTTTAAGAGCTGACATGTTTGTATCTAGAGGATATGTAAGATGTGAAAGGCTATGGTGAGTTAAAATCTGTCTGGCCAAACTGTGGACCAAGATGCTATGAAACCAGAGCATATTTTAGAATACTGTTCCCAATCCCTGACTAAGGTAAATCTAATAAATCAATACTTGACTTTGAATTAAGGTTCACTCAAATATTTCGGTCAACTTTCAGAAATGACCAAATCAGGCAGAGTCTTTGCTAGGTTAATTGCCAAGTGAGAGAAAATCCCTGTTTCTGAGGCTGCCAACAATTAGATATTTGTCTGATTATTTGCAAACTGAACAGTAGTAAAAAGTTCCAGAAAAAAAAATAGATTAAGCGTGCAATTTTAAGGAAGCAAATATTAGGCCTATCAATGTACACTATAGAGCAGGGGTAGTCAACCTTGGCTCTTTTATGACTTGTGGACTTCAACTCTGGGAATTGAAGTCCACGAGTCATAAAAGAGCCAAGCTTGACTACCCCTGCTATAGAGGATGTTGTCACAAATGTGACTGCAATGTTAAGGCCAGGGGGATAATGAAACGGCCAAGCCTAACATCAGAAAGCTAAGGAACCCCTACCTAATATTAACACTTTACAGTATGCATAACCCAATCTAAAATCCAGACTGCCAACAAGGCTCTATTTCTCTCAATAGTAGTGGATTTTTATTTTGTAAAAAGATGAACAACTATCAAAAACAACAACTGAAACAAAGAGCTTTCATCTCTCAGACAAAACAATTTTACGTTATATGGAAATCTTGAAGGTGGGAAATTTAAACAAAAATCAAGAATCAAGAAACTAAAAGCTTCATAGAACTTCACGGATGAAAGCTATAAAATTATTAGGTATTTGAATTGTCTAACCTGGCGTATACTTTCATTTCGGTATACAGGGGAACTTAACATGATACAGCACGAAGATGTATATATTCAGGCATAGCAATGAGTTTGATAAGGACTGTTCCCTCTACGCACGGTCACTCAAGCCCTCATTGTTTCCCGCCTGGACTATTGCAACGCTCTCTACATGGGGCTCCCCTTGAGGTGCACCTGGAGGCTCCAGCTAGTTCAGAATGCGGCCGCGCGGGNGATTTTGGGGGCCTCTAGATACTCCCATGTAACACCTCTCCTGCGCGAGCTGCACTGGCTGCCTGTGGCCTTCCGGGTGCGCTTCAAGGTGTTAGTAACAACCTTTAAAGCGCTCCATGGCAATGGACCTAGGTATTTGCAGGACCGCCTCCTACCAAATACCTCCCTTTGACCAGTCCGCTCCCACAGAGAGGGCCTCCTTAGGGTGCCGTCGGCCAGTCAATGCCAGCTGGCGACCCCCAGGGGGAGAGCCTTCTCTGTGGCAGCTCCTGCCCTCTGGAATGACCTACCCCCCCGACCTACGTACAACTGCGGACCTGCGCCTCTTTCGCCGAGCCTTGAAAACCCATTTATTCCATGCAGCCGGCCTGGCGTAGTTTTGATTGTGTTTTGGTAGGGGTTTTTATAGGGGGTATTTTAGAGCAGGCTTTTTATTTAATATTTATTGTGATTTTTATTATTGCCTGTTCACCGCCCTGAGTCCCGCAAGGGAGATAGGGCGGTATATAAATTTAAATAATAAAATAAATAAATAAATTACAGCATTAACAATACCAGTATTCAATGATTTTGATTACTAATTAATATCTTGCATTTATTTATGAAAATTATTTTTAAAAAACTGTGTCATATCTAGTGCAATAGACAGCAAAATGGCTTTGATATGTTCACTGGACCAACAAAGGTGGGTGAGGATGCAGAGAAACTCATGTTTTGTTTTGTTTTGTTTTAAAACAAAAGGTCTGTTCCTTATAAGAAATATCAAAATCTTGACAGATTTTTCTAGTGTGACAAAGGATTTTCAGCAATCTCATTTCTTGGCTGGTTTTTGTTTTTGCTTTTCCAATGTCAAAGCTGGAAAATATTGCTGACCCATGATCTAGTGATAACAGTGTTCATTTCTTTTCAGTTTTCCTATTTAAGTGTGACTTTTCTTTTTTAATACATTTTATTTTTAATCTTTAGAAAAATGCACTTATGGCAGCAGAGTACATATGACACTGCCACAAGTAAACATACAAGGAAAGAAAGCGCAACGATCACACTTAGGAAATATACTTATAATTTAAATTTAATTTGGTTAGCCTGGAGGCATCCCATATTGGTTCATGTGGCTACATAACTAATCATACCCAAAGGTTACAAGTGTATTTATTTGCTCTTTTTAATTCTTTTTTTTTAATACAAAAAAGTAAAGACGTGGTTCAGTTCCCTGAAGTTCAAGATAATTCTACAGAAATGACTTTACACAATCAATGCGAATATTAATGAGGAGGCAAGAACAGAAGCAGCTCTTCTGAAAAAAAAAAGAAATCAAAAGAATTTTGTAAGAGATCATAAACACACAGCACAAAGGCAACAGCCAAGGAAAATAATGGGGGGGGGGGGGAACCCTAGAAAAAAAGATGAAATGTCCATTCTTCAAGTCACATCACTTGTGTTAAAAAAAAAGAATTATGTAGAAACTCAATGCAACCTGTATTTGGCAAATTATATAATAGTAGAAACTGTAAATATTGTCTTCCATAAATTTCCATAGATTGAGAAAATAAAATAAAAGCAAACCCACAATAACTCTCTGATGTATTAAAAGTACATCAGAAGATGCACAGGATATTGTTCCTGAGATATGACATTTACATAGTTGCTGATACTTTTCAAATGTTCTGATGGGTCCAGTTATTTTTCTGATAACCCCCCCCCCTGCAAAGGCTATTGAATTAATGTCATGTAGGCCAAGTAAAAAATTCAAGACAAATGGCTGATTTTCAACCACTTCAAACATAATATATTTTGTGCACTAAACTCCACAACACATCAGAGTTTTGGCATAAGATAGGAGGCTATATAAATGTTTTTTAAAATAAATAAAATATTGAAGAATGAAAACTACAATGCACATACCATTACGAATTGCTGTAAGGCTCAGGTCTGTGTAAGTTAATCACAGTAAACAAAAGCACTTTGGTTTTCAATCAAAATAGCCAACAAAAGCTTAATAATATCAATAATAACAACAACAATAGCAGAAATCTGCAAAACCATCTGATGTGTCTTTTCCTTTATCTTGTCCTTATTATAAGAACATAGGAAATGTGTATTTTGAATGTGTATTTCCAGGACAGCCCATCTGGTTCTACTATTCATTTTTCATTCAGGTCATAATCCTCTCAATGCTTCATCACAGCAGGCTATATAAAAAGTTAAAAGGAAAGTCTACAATTATACAGAGTTTTAACTTCAACGTTCAGGAGTTAATTTGATTACAAATACAGCTTTAACCATCTGCTTAGCAATGTATTGCAGAGGTCTAATAGAGCGTGAATATTCCCAAATAGAAAGGAAAAACTATTCAAGTGATTGGAAAGTTTAAAAATGAGATGTTAGTACCACACAAATACTTAACAAAAAAAATGAAAATATTAAATGAAGAGTTAATCTGGGAGATTTGCCTTCCCAGCACTACTGAATCATTTAAAAAGAAATTAAGGAAAAAGATAGGGCAATGACTACAAAGTTCTTCTGACTTTTGGAGGTGCGATTGGTAGGTTATAGACTAGCAATCTGAGTTCTAATCTTCCCTTAGATATGGAAGCCAAGTGGATGACTTTGCATCAATTATTTTCGCTTAATAGAACGTATCTCATAATGCTGCTCTTGTGGGCAAATAGGTGGCCACCTTGAACTCTAGAAAATAAAGGAAACATACACATCTAATAAAGAAAGAAAAGTTTTAGCGGTACTGCTGAATCACAATAGTGAAAGGAGCAGCCAAAAATAAAGAATGAACTTTCAAATGGAAAAATCAAATGTATAAACAAATGCTGTTGCTATAAATCCTTGGCAGCTCTTTTGAACGCTCACTGCTTCTTAACTCAGTGTTTCAAAAATATTTTGCGACCATAGACCATTTAGTCAAAAATTGAAAAATATGAAGACCACTCAATTAATTTTCCCCTGCTTTTTATCTTTAGAGCATGGGATTTCAACTTCTTTGGAGAATAAGATTAATGATTATAATTGTATTTGGGTAATTACTAATCCTCTTCATTATTAAGTCTTCTCAGCCTACAATTTGCATCAAAAATCTAATTCAAAATTATGTATGATATCAAAGGAACTGACTGGCAGTGAATATAGGAGAACAGAATTGCAGGTGGCAAGGGGACTCTGGATTGATTATCTAATTGATGATAAATGTGGAGAGGCAAGAGCTGAGATGATGATAGGTCTCAACCAATGAAGTTAAGGTGACTGTAGACTACCACCAGGTATATCTGAAACAGCTAACTTCTTTCATCATCAGCCATGCTGCTTGTGCCAGCTAGATGTTCAATGAAACAAACATCTGAACAGTCATAAGATTCACTTTCTTGTTCTATATAAAATAATTGCCATATATGCACATCACTGTTATTTGGTTTCAAATTTACATAATGCTAAAGACTTTCTCAGCAATGCCAGTTGCAATTTCCTCTGAATGTATCCTGAACTTTCTGGGTTTACATCTTGCTCCCCTTCTCTTTATATATTAGTAGAGTTACATCTTTTCTACAGCGTTAGAACATAAATTCAAAAGTGTTCCATGAACGACTCTTGAGAGACTATATTCTTATAATGGCACAGCAGAGATGGCTGACAGAAGACAAGTTGCTCACGGCTATACCATGGACAAAATGGAATGTCTTTCCAGTCTCATTGTCATATGTTGAGAGTTCAGTTGAGAACCCAACTGAGTCCCTTTATAGCCCTTTGCAACATATTGTAACATGCTTCAATACACATGCTCTGGTGTACCACAGCTATTACAGGAGGCTCTTTAGCAGGCAGGATGATGTGGGGGGAAAACCTCTGCAAATCAATCAAAATCAAGACTTTCTAGAAAGAATCATAAAGTGCTTGTTCAGGAATGAAAAGATGACAAACTGCTCTGAAACAGTGGTATGAAACACAGAAATTATAGTGTGTGATGTCATGCATCTTTACCAGTGTATTACATCAATAACAGTTGATGTATAATTCCTTTTCATACATTTATGGCTTTAAAAAAAGACAGTTTTGATCTAATTAAGGAAGTAATTAAAAGAGTAATCATCATATATAATAGTGTTTTTAGGAAATTAATGTGTCAAAGAAAGACACATTAGAGAAGATTGAATGAGGAGACTATATAATTACCACAATAAATGTGAAATAAATAGGAAGGGAGGGAGGGAGGAAGGAAGGAAGAAAGGAAGGAAGGAAGGAAACAGATACATATTCAAAATGGCATCAATAAAAAACTCAAATTAAATCTCTGTTCCTGCATTCAAATATCCATGATCTATGCATCAATAGGCTGTATGCTGCAACAGAGATATTTCTTTAGTTTTTAAGAACATAACCTAAATGTTTTCATCTAATATCCAGTGAAGTCAACATAAAATATGCTAAAAGTTTTTTTATAAGATAAAAAAAGAGTTATAAATAAAAATAACAAAATGTTTGCAAGACAAGTATGAATTTAAAATACCGTGTTTCCCTGAAAATAAGACCCAGCCGGAAAATAAGCCCTAGCATGATTTTTCAGGATGCTCATAATATAAGCCCTACCCCAAAAATAAGTCCCAATTAAGATCGTCAGCTAGACCGATACATTTAGCACGTCCGTTACAACAGATGATGGATGTACTGAATTATACAATAATATTAATATATAATTAAATATAAGTAAATAATATTATTGACATGAATACTTAAAATAAATGATAATATAAATTATAATTAAGTATTCATAAATACCCAAGCGGGCGGCTTTAGATGAGAGGTAAACACCTATGTAAACAGATGAACTCGAGACTTATTGCCAAATGACCAATCGGAGTGCAGACACAACACACAAATAACGTGCGCACTTGATAACGAACGGACGGGTTTCATAATTCAATACATTGTGTGTTGTAACATAAACATATGTACAGTTTACATACTGTAATGTGAATCCCTGTTTAATGGTATCCTCATGTCTATAATTTAAACACTAGATGGTTATTTTAAACAGTCCAAACGACAGAACTGGAAGGACGCTATTTATAAATTGCAATTAAAATTCTGCATAATATTTATTAACTCTGTAAGCTTGAGTTCTAAACCAGTTATAAAAAATACTTTGGAAAACTGAAACTTCTTACTGGCAAGGTATATTCCTAGAAGAGTTTATGTAAACTGGTTTTGAAGATTATGCATCTGGATTAAGCAACACTGAAATTGTTGATGGCACCTTAGGGCTAATGATATTAGTGAGCATTATAGTAATAAATGGGTGATATTAGTTGTTCTGAATGGTATGGTATTGATTTGTGCCATTCATCTTCTTCTGATTTGCCGAAGAACTGAGCTTTTTATAATGCTAATGGCAATTAAGAGCTTTACAAACACAGCACATGAATACATGAACATATCTTAGCAACCAAGCACTTAGGAAGCACTGGAATATAAATATACATGTATTCATTCTGTGATTAGTTTGGGGTCAAACCATGTGAAGGCTCGTACCTCTCTCTCTCTCTTTCCCCCTCCTGTGTGTGTGTGTGTGTGTGTGTGTATGTGTGTGTATTTATATACTTTATGCTGGTCCTATAATTAAACTCTTTAGGCTGCTAACACAATTAAAGCAGTTTAAAAATGCCTATAATAAAATAAGTAACATAAACAGAGCAGTATGAATTGACACAGTTCTTCCCACAAAACTGTCATATTGCAGCCCTCCATGCTTTACCACAAATGCTCATGACTGTTGCATTCTACCTTCATCTGGATTTTTCAACTCAATATGGCTCGAAAGCAAAACAATGCAATTTAAGAATTTACCAAATTAAATCCTATCCCCCCCAACGTTGCTATTAATTAGGAAGCGTGGGGAAATAATAGCTGTCTATTTCCAAGTAAATGATCTTGTAAATAGAGCATCTCCAAAACATGTTCATTTCATAAAAAATGTCCATTTCAAAAAGACAATGTAGGCATGTGAAAGGATTATCTAGCCTAACTACTAACATGGCTGTCTTGTGCTTCATGAAACAATGGTTAATTTGGTATAGAGAGTTTTCTTCCAGTTTTATTAATGATATCTTGTGGCTAATAATGTAGGGCTAGTCTTAAACTGTTTATGGGTTCAGAAGCTGGTTTCTTTTCACAGCATAGTTAAGATCAGCTACCATTTTCCAGACATAACATAAATTGTAAAATCAAATGGAAATCACAACTTTTACTCTCCCTCTTCTAACTGCATCAGAGAAGAGGAAAACATATGCCTGAAGCTCAAGGTGACTCTTTCCTATCATGGACGGGTTATCATGGTAGCTGATGCAGCCAGCCTTTGTATTAAACCGAATACCAAGGAATATTGAGGGTATTTTGAGAACAGCTCAGAATGATGTTATATAAATCTACATTATATAAGTCATTTAGACTTAACAAGATCATGAGACATCTTTCAAAGAAAAATCAATTCAAATTTAACACATAAAGCAGTCTGGACAAAAGGAAATTAAACAAATTCCAACCAAGCAAAAAAGGGACAAGATAAATTAACTGAAACGGTCTCATAGAAGCATTACTTTATGAGTTTTAAGTTTCGAGGTAGATGAAGGTTTCATACCCAAGGTTAATTCATAAAGTTAACTTAATTCCAAAATAAATGAGAGATGTAGCCATGGAATTGCCATTGGGGTACTAGTCAACCTGATCTCAATTTGCAATCTTTTCCACCTCTAAACTGACAGACAGCGAAGGAAAAGATGATCTTATCTATACAAAGAACACTTCATGTCTAAAAGGATAATTGAGATAGGAAGCTCCAAGAGCAAAGCATATTCTTGCAAAGGAAGCCAAGAGCGCAAAGGTTTGTTAGAAAAGCAGAGTCTCGGCACTTCAGGCAAGCACATGTCACAAAACACAAGTTGTATTTGCATACACTGTATTCTTGAATAAAGGCCAATACATAAAATGTCTGTTAGACACATATTAAAAAATACAGAACATTATACTTATCTGAGTAGTTTCAGTACACTCACTGAAGACATAATATGGAGATGAGAATGGGCAGTTTTGAAAGCTGCTAGTATAATTCTTAAAAGAGATTCTGAAATATGCTATGTAAAACCTCAGTTTCATTGGCCATTGAGTGGAAATACTGTTGAATGTGAAAATTCATGAAATCCAAATATACACAATTCATACAAATGATATTTAACATGAGTTGCATCAGCTTACTTCTTTTGTACAATTGTGTAATTATGCAGATGACATGAATTGATATGTCAATTATGTGGATGGTTTTCCAAAAAGGAGAGAAATAGCTTTCTCTGTTATTTGGGAGCAAAATCCAAAATACATTTTTGTTCATTGCGTCTGTGGTTTCCTGAATTGAAGTTTTAATATGTAGAGTTTTAATGATCTCTTTTAGGATACTAACTATGTTTAAACTGGTATTATTGCTTTCTTGAAATATTATTGAATTTTGAAATTAGGCATAATCCAAGAGACACAATGGTTTTTTTAAATGTATACATTTAAAGAAATTTTCAGTGTCTTTTTTAGAGGATCTTGGACCATAAGAAGTATCTGTATTTTAAAATATTGTTTTAACTGTACACACACACACACACACAGGCTATTTCCCAAAGAAATATTTCCAGATCTGCCTTTAAAAGGTATTTTGGAATCGTTCCATTTAAAACATTCCTGACCTTTCCTCACCTTTTTTGCATTATCGTGACCTATTAATTCTGAAGTTCAATTAAACTGCATATATTCAGAAATGGTCCTTCTGTTTTGCTATTACTTTATGTCCCACAGCAACTAACAAAGAAGTGCAGAAAATGCTCACGTGATATAACACTGTCCATGTACTGGGGTAAATAAGGAGCCCAGGTATCGATGGCTTCCTTCCTGCCCGCCTGTTCAATTCTCCTCAGCTCTGCTAACAGTAAGGCTTGTGCAGCTTCTCTTACCTGAAAATCCAAACAGAACAGGCATTGGTTCAATTAAAGTACTGAAGTAATTGTAGAAAAAAGATGCGACACAGGGAGGCAATTTAAAAATAAACATTAATAGTAACTAACCAGAGGGAGTCTAGTAGCACTTTTCCTGATGTACAAAGTATAAGCTTTGATGAGCTGTTCATGCCTTTTAAGGACATTGGTGAGGTGAAAAAGGTGTTACCAGAGTCCTGATTTTTGTTTTGTTTTTGTAGATACAGCTTTACAAAGCTGTCACAAAGAAGAAGGGAGTCAAATTATTCTCCGAAGCACCAGAGGGCAGGACAAGAAACAATGGTTGGAAACTGACCAAAGAGAGAAGCGACCTGGAATTAAGGAGAAACTTCCTAACAGCGAGGACAATTAACCAGTGAAACAGCTTGCCTCCAGAAATCGTGGGCGCTCCATCATTGGATGTTTTTAAGAAGAGACTAGACAGTTACTTGTCTGAGATGGTATAGGTTCTCCTGCTTGAAGACCTCCAGGGTTCTATTCTATTCTATTCTATTCTATTCTATTCTATTCTATTCTATTCTATTCTATTCTATTCTATTCTATTCTAGTCTAGTCTAGTCTAGTCTAGTCTAGTCTAGTCTAGTCTAGTCTATATTCTCTCCTTCAGTAGCAATAGAACTTAAGACTTATACACCGCTTCATAGTGCTTTACAGCTGTCTCTAAGCAATTTACAGAGTCAGCCTACTGCCCCCAACAATCTGGCTCCTCATTTTACCGACCTCAGAAGGATGGAAGTCTGAGTCAATCTTCACCTGGTCAGGATCAAACTGCTGGCAGTCAGCAGAGTTAGCCTGCAATACTGCATTCTAATTACTGCGCCACCATGGTTCTAACGGTTCTAGCATCTAACCTGAGAGCAAAGCTATGCTGTATTTGATAAGATACCTAAAAGAAAAAGATTTGTCATAAATTTGAACACTGGAGAAATAGGACATTTTGCTACTTCCCTAATATGGTTGAGATGCTGAGGGGAGAACCACACTGACACAGAACACCAAAACTTTTTTTAATAGTAAAAATACTTCCCAATATTATGCTGCTATTTTACCTATGGGACTTGATAGCAAGAGTAACCAAAAGGGGTTTGGTTT
>NW_015387849.1:110013-130689 GCF_001527695.2 Protobothrops mucrosquamatus
TCTTGACAACTTGGATTTGAGGGAAGGGGGCATCTGTGAAAGAGTGAAAAAAGTGAAGAGAGAGAAAAGGAAAAAAGACTGAGAAGGGGAGGGAGGGAGGGAGGGAGGGAGGGAGGAAGGAAGGAAGGAAGGAAGGAAGGAAGGAAGGAAGGAAGGAAGGAAGGAAGGAAGGAAGGAAGGAAGGAAGGAAGGAAGGAAGGAAGTCAAACAATCTTTTCTCAGCCTTGACCCATGTCATTGTTAAAGGGATCCTGATGTAACTTGGAGATTTTCTGTGGAAGAGGGCAATAAGATTCCTTTGAGGAAGAACGTAGAAAGTGTTTCTTTGGGGCCTTCAGAGCTAAGCATAGACAAGCAATGAGCTGTGTCAATCCTAACTGTGAAAGGACAGGGGGTGGGGGAAAAGAGAGCGAGCAATGCTTGTTCTGAAAAACTGAAGCTTCTGTTTGAAAAACTTCTGTCTATAGTAGACCATCTGCTCTTCTGATGGTGTATCACTTGGCCAGACTTGGGCTGTTGAGAGTTACAACTGTGCAACATTTGTAGGGCTACAGATTATAGATTGACATTTAATTATTAACTCATGCAACACTTGTAATTATTTAAATTTGAAACCCCTGGCTTAGACATTTCTGAGAAAACTCTCTTATCCTAGTAAAACTGAGAGATGTTACCCCAAAACTATAAGGGTGTCCATTCAACTCTACTTCATAACAGATTCTGTAATTATTCCAGAGGGCGACTGGACTGCTGCTGATTAGAGGAAAGCTTGGATCTAACAGTAGCTTAACTAAATCATTCTTGGCATGACAAGAAAGTGAAAAATATAATATGGCCCTAAATTGTAAAACCCATCTTTATTATTTGGTAAAATGATTATATTCTAAATAAGAATAATTTACATAAATAATTGAAAATCAGTCAATACACCATATTGAGGTAAAGAAACAGGATGCTGCATGTCACTCTATAACAGCATGTCCCAACCTTATCAATCTTAAGATGTATGGACTTCAACAACCAGAATTCCCCAGGCACTCTGAATTCTGGGAGTTGGTCTACACATCTTAAGATTGATAAGGTTGAGACACGCTGTTATAGGGTGACATGCAGCATCCTGTTTCTTTATGTCAATTTCAGTCTTCCCAATCTGTTCTGGGAGGTACTCCTTAAAATCCATTCCATTGGGAGACAGATACAATTGGAAGCAATCTACATGCCAACACATACACACATACACACACAGTGTGCGTGTTACAAAACATTTAAAACCAATACACCTTCTTTTAGAATCAATTTGATTCCACTAATCCTGACAAAGTGAAGTTTTTATTTGTTGAAACACCACACTTTAAATTTTTATTTAATCAGTATATATTGGTTAAATGTAACTCTGAAACAGACTTGCAGAATGCAAAGTTTTTTCTAAAACCATTCATACATATCTGCTTCTCAGTTTACTATGCCATATCATCAATCAACCCTAGAAATTTTCTTTAAAATATTATGGTCTCTGAACTTTGTTGTTTTCTTGCAGATGTTTCATTACCCAACTAGGCAATGTCATCAGTGTCTCAGTTACCTAGTTTGATAATGAAACATCTGCAAGAAAATAACCTAGCTCAGAAAGTACCAAAAACCCACAGTTCAACTCTGAGCTACAATATTCCCTTCTGGTGAAACTTTAATATCTCTGCAATCTCATAATCTAATACCCAGTGCTGCATTTTAAAAAGACATGGTCAGCCTGCAAAGGCAGAAAAAAAATGAATTAGTTTTAACAAACTAAATGAAGTATAAAGATTGCTAAGTAAATGAATTGATTAGTTTTAAATAAAAGTTGCTAAGTGAATTTAAATTGCTTGGAGAAAGCATCTGTTAAGAGAGGCATACAACACAACCAGAGAGCAAGTGAGACAAAAGAAAAGAAAAGGCAAAGTAGAAAGAACAGTGGTCAGAATACCTTCATTTACTAAGAAACAGGAATGTAAAGGAGGAGCAGGGCCAGAACCAGAGTGATCAGCTTCAGTACTAGCAGAAACAGCAGGAGCAACTTGAGTAGGAAAGAAGAAATAAAGAGGAAAATGAAGAGAGATATTTCCAAGAAATGAAAACAAAATTGGTTAGTATTATTAAAGAACAGAGTAAAACCAAATCTCTATATTAACTGAAACACTATAAAAGAACCATTTTGAGAAATGTATCCAGGAGAAAAAAAATAAGTCACTTATAAATTAGCTAGTTACTTGAGTGCCCCAGAATGTGATTCGCAGACACCCTCTGCCAGATCTGAATTCAGAGGTTGCAAGGGCATTTGTTCCACAGACTCATCTAAGCTGTGGTTTGTTTAACAATGACTTATTGAGTAAACAATTGTATGGCTTAACTTTAGCCATCCATTAGGATGGGCACATGGAAGTCCCAAGGCATTTTGAGACTTCCAATCTGGTTTGAGTTTTTTTGGGGCGGGGAGGGGAAATAGGTTGCAGAGAACCCTTTTGTCCAAAATGGACAACAGTTGCCTGTTTTCCAACTATTCAAAGGGTTCGCATTAAAAAAAAATAATCAATAGATGCAGAACAAATCCTAGAACAGGTTTAAAACTACTAAAGACAGGCAAATGAAGAGAGTAAAGACCCTTTGACCTCAAAAAGAAAAAGGAAAAAAAACCTATTTCTGTTGATATGTACGCTATGTTTTCTCAAACTCTGCAAAACCATCGTTTCTGGTGCTTCCTTAATTATCCCCCAAACATGTAGCCTGTTTTAACTGACAAATCACACTGGTAAGTTCACACAACCACTCAGCCATCCAAGGCACAGTATGGCTTAGTTAGTGTAATGTGTGAACCTGTGCATACTGACAGAAAATACATCTCACTATGACTAGCGTAGGTCCTTCGCACAGAACTATTATTTTAACAAGCCAGATATTAGTAGTTATTCATATTATGACCACTTCAAAACCAGCACAGTTTTGAATGGTGGCTTTTCAGAATTGGTTGGAGAGCAAGACAAATTAAACATTCTGAAAACTAATCTCTTCAGGACCAGGTAATTCACGTCTTTAAAAACTGATGATTAAAAAAAAATAGCTTTTGCGAAATTAAAACTTCCTTAATTTTATGATGGACATTTTGCGAATTGTGGAGGGGGTTCTTAATTTTTTTTTTTTAAACGAGAAGGCAGTCTAAAGGCAGCCATAAACTTTATAGCTTCACTAATGCTTCATGAATCAAATTATCATATAAAAGGGCAGGCAGACCTTATGGCACACACCATTCTACAACCAGAGGTCAATGTTAAGATTTAGAGGTCGCTCGCTGACACTTCCTTCTTGCAGAGAATTACCATATGCCATGCACAAGCATCTTCAAATTAATCCCTCTCCTTTATTCCATTCCAGAATGACAATAGGCTCAGGCTCCAGAACAGATTACGTATTGTTTCCTGCATTGTATGTTTGGTTTTCATGCAGTGAACTACTTTTGTTACTCTAAGACATCTGCATCAAAATTGCTGCTTGTATGATTTCCACACAAATGCATCACGGTGGCATGCGCAAACCAGCTAAATGCACTTCATGTAAAGAAGGGGAAAAAAAAAAAGAGTCCACCAGGGCTGGTAAGAGGATTCAGACGGATAAATGCAAAGATCTTCCCCAAATATGCACATGAGTTCCAGATTGAAAGTTTACTGTGCAATATTTAAGGTTTGCTTTTTTGTGATCCGAGTGGGGAAAGAAAACAACCTCTCTGGCTGTCACTGTTTATACCAATCAATGCAACTGAAAACAACAACAGCTGGCTTTGTACAGCAGGGCAGCAGCATTGGACTCTCCAGCAACCTGAAAATAATCACTGCTTGAATCGATTACATGCAGGCTCTGTTCACCGTGTCTTAAATGCGGTACAAGTAACAAAGCCAGCAAAATAGTATATATATCACAAAGGCAATACCGAGTAATAGAGAGATGATTAAGAAACATTTAAGTTGAACGTGTCATCTGGGACACTTTTATTTTTTAAAGATACAAACTGAGAGAAATATATGGCAGTGCTATTTTCTTACTATTATTTTTTTACCAAAAATAATGTTAATGTCCTTGATTTTTTTTATTATTATTAGATTGGAGAACAAGCAATTAACCAGAAGCGTAACAGTATAGCTTATGAATTCCCAGTAAGTGATGTTAGAGATGAGATTTTATATATATATGTGCATGTGTGTGTGTATAAAACCACTCTAATAGCTTCATTTAAAATATACCCCCCATTGTGGGCAATTTTACAAAACATGCCACCGAAATTATGTCCCTGTTTTTCAGGTACTTGTATCACATTTACTTTACACTGAATTATTCTATCCACTAAAAGCAAAATAAGTAAAATAAAGCTTTCAATTGAGTCAGCTTTTAAACTGACTGTAGGATAAAACTATTTCAGAAGCCTTAATATATTTCAGGAAGAAAAAAAAAGGAAATAGAAAATCACAGATACCTAGTTTGCTTCCTTTGTACTGTTTAGTATTTCAAATTGAGGAAGCATAATGAAAAAAGAAAGGTAAAAAGAGCCAGCAGAGGTCCCTCTGTCTAGAGCACACGCTATCATACAGATACACAAAGAATGATAAACTTTTTATTAACTAGTTACATGTGCAATTTATCAACTTCCCTGGCATGAAAACACAATTGCCTCTGAGTAGAAGGCAGTTGGAATACAAATTTAACAAATACAAGTAAAGTTGCTGGTTTTTCTATTTATTTGTTTGTTTGTTTGTTAAATTTATTTGCTGCCTATCTCGCCATGGGGCTAATCTAGGCAGCTTACAACAATAAAAATGAAGAAATGAAAAGACATGTAAACATAACAGCAGCAAAGTAATGGAACTGCATTTTTTTATATTCTCTGCATCGGGATTAGTACTAACATCACTTGCAAAATTATTAAATAACCAATTTCTCTTTTTCGGAGAAATAGACACCTGCCAACTGAAAGGGGTTAACTTTGGTTAGAAAAAAAGGGCCTGGTAATGGGGATAAAGATTCTATATTGTATAGGAATGATGAACAAACTCAATCATTTGTCCTTTACTTACTTTATTCGTACTTGTATTGAGAGCTTCCAGAGACAAATCCCTTGTGTGTCCGATCACACTTGGCCAATAAAGAATATTCTATTCTATTCTATTCTATTCTATTCTATTCTATTCTATTCTTGTTGGGGAAAATGAGAGCAATGAAACTGAAAGTTGTGAGGCCCAAAAAAAAGTCAAAGGGAAGAGAACATTTTAAATCTAATATTTTCTCCCTTAAGGTTACTACTGGATTAAAAGGAACTGTAATTACTTCAATAAACATAAAAATGGAACAAATCTTTAGCAAAAATCAGACCAAGGCAGTTGCTATTTTTCCACCAGATGTGTCAAATATCAACTGAATTGCAATCTGTGATAAATTAAGCTGTCACCTGCCAGCTTCACCCCAAAACAAGCTGAATCTACTTCTAAAATGCAACAGAAAATATTTTCAAATTCATACTTCCTATTAGGCATTGAAAGAGAATGATGGATGAATGCAACATAAAGTTGGATAGGAAGTAAAATTCCTGAAAGTGAACATGGTCAGTTTTTTTAAAAAAAAATATTTATGGGTTCAAATATTGTATACAAAAAGAAGACTTCGCTTTCAGGGATATTAGCAATTTCTCTCAATTATCAAAGATTTCAACTCAGTCCCATTGCCAAAAGCAACGTGTTTTCCATTTCAGGTTTTGCAAAAGCGGTCTAAACTCTAATCCAAGTTCAATAAAATGCTTGTATTTCAGAGCTGAAAAGATGAAAACAAGATCTAACTACAGCTGAGTTGTTTACAAATGATCAAAAGCCTGATGGTCATTACCTTGTTTAATCAGTCCTTGTGCTGTTGGACTAGCGATTGGAGTAGAAGTCTTCACTCTTCCGAGGTCAGGAGTTCCTGGTCTAGGTGGCCTACAAATAAAATAGTTGTGGATTTATAACTAAGCACATAAAGGAGACTGTATATACCAGTGGTTCTCAACCTTTTTAATGGCGCGACCCCAACCGGTCGTAAGTCAAGGACTAAACTGGTCGTAAGTCGAGGACTAAACCGGTCGTAAGTCGACGACTAAACCGGTCGTAAGTCGAGGACTACCCAACCGGTCGTAAGTCGAGGACTTTCCCTGCCCGGGAGCGCCACGCATGCATGGTTCTGCCCCCTGCGCCGGCCGAGCCGTAGCTGGCAAGCGGCAGAGATGGAGCAGGCCGACCACCAGCTGGCCCAGCCTGCCGGAAAAGGGGGAAAAAATGGCGGACAAAAAAAATGGCGGACAAAAAAAAATAGCAGACAGCCTTGCTTGGCGACCCCCATGAAATGGTTGATCGACCCCAAATGGGGTCCCGACCCACAGGTTGAGAACCACTGGTATATACTTTCATATTTGAGTCGGGTATCTTAAAAAGACATCTTAGAAACTTCCACCTTACCTACACTGATCTGCAGTACTTCCCCCACCCTTTTGATCTTCTATCCCATTTGTTTTCTCCAAATCTTCATTTGTTCTGGAAAATACTAACTCTCTTTCAGAATTTCTTTTGCCCTTCCCTGTGACTCAGGCAGATGAAGAATCTTGCCGTGGTTCTTATGAAGGCTCTCGTTAATGACTATTTAACATTAGAGTGGCCTTTGGGTGCAGGGGACTTCCGGTTGTGTGACTTTAACATCTTTAATTCTCGATGGGGTTGCACTAGCCCAGACAAACCCGGTGCACAATCTAGGGGTTCTCCTGGACTCATGACTCCTGCTCCACGAGCAGCTGGCAATTGTGGCTAGGAGAGCATAACTACATACTGTGTGCCAATTGCTCCTCTTCCTGGATTGGGAGTCCCTGTGCTCAGTCATTCCTGGTCATCTCATGCCTGGACTACTGCAAAGTGCTCTACATTGGGCTACCCTTGAAGAGTATCCAGAAGGTTCAGCTGGTGCAGAATGCAGCAACATGGGCAGTTCTTGCAGCCCCTAAGAAGCTGCCACTTTACTCCTGGATTCAATTCAAGGTATTATCAAGGGTGTTATAACTTTTACAGTCCTTCAGGCTATCTGAGGAACCAGCTCAGCCCGATGGGACTAGCTCACCCCACCCACACTGGCAGAAGGGGCCTGCTGAGGACTCTGTCAGCCAAGGAATTTTGCCAGGCAGGGCCAAGAAGTGGAAGCAGAATGCAGAACTCCAGAGTGCTGGAAAGCAGCAGCTTTGAGAGCAAGACAAAGCACTACAAAGAACACCTGAGAGCAGCAAGCCGATGGTACAGACAAGTGGCTTTCAACAGGGTTGGCTGGGAAGGGCAGGATGAAATTGTATGAATAAGATTAAAGATGAAATATAGTACAAGATAGGGCAGTGGTGGCGAACCTATGGCACAGGTGCCAGAGGCGGCACTCGGAGCCCTCTCTGTGGGCACACATGCCGTTGCCCCAGACTTGCCTCCCCCGCGACCCCCTCACCAGCAGCCCCCCTGGAGGAGAGTCGCCCCTGAGCATGGCCCACACGGAGCAGTGCAGCCAAGGACATGGCAGCCAGATAGAGTAGACAAGACTCTGCCCTCACGTCCCATTGTGCACAGTTGATGCTGCGGGGCGCGGGCAGAAGGTGTGGCCGCCATGGCGCTGCTGGGCTATCTGTGGCGGGCCCGGGAGCTGGTGAGTGGCCCTATGGGCAGGCGGGGTGGGGGCGGAATGGGGGCAGGGCAGGGGGCAGAGTGGGGCAGGGCCAGTTTTTGGGCACTCGGTCTCTAAAAGGTTCGCCATCACTGAGATAGGGCATACAAGATAAGACAATAGCGTAATATAAAATATAGAGTAAGATAGGAAACGAATTAACAAATAAGACATTAAATAAATAAGACTTACCTGAACAAGAGTCTTAGATCTCCGAATTTACCATTATTTTGGGTAAAGTTTTTTTGCAATAAATACCCCCCCCCCAGTGGAAATTGCTATCCCTTCCTGCCCAAGTCTGGTATCACTTAAATCCAAACTTTAATTGCTAGTTCTGTATTCATATCTTTGTTTCAATTCAACAAATAATTTAACAAAATTAAACAAATATGACTATGGGATTATGATCTCCGGCAAATACAAATATGTACAATGTAACCTCAATTTAGTGGACAGATCCATGAGAGGGAGGCGTCCATTACTCCCAATTGTTCAACCAGACACCCACAGCAATATCATGACACAAATGATGCCATCATGGCATGACTATACAAATAAATTATATGGCAATATTGGCATTATTCTACACTCATTCCTGCAGAAGATGGGAATTTTGTCCGTTGCATTATGGACTGCTAAATCAAGGCTGCAATGTCGTATGGAATTCTGGGAGAAGGGAGAGGAAACAAGAGATGCAAAACAAGTAAATGAAGTTGTTAAAGGTACCTGGCTGGCCCCTTTTTCATATGCTCTCCAATAAAAGTTGCATTGGTCATGCTCATCAAGGTGTTTGCCAGGGAGATGATGGAGAGGAGGTGCTGAGTCGTTACCGCACGTGAAATGCCGTACGTACCCCTGATGTGTCGCCCTGTGAGAAATTCTATGTCCGTATCACTAGAGGGTACCTTGTCTATAGGCTCATGATACCCGGGGAGCATCAAAGACATGTGGCCGCCTCTTGAAAGCAAGCCAAAAGAGACAGAACGGTGAGGCCGCAACATCCCCAGACGCTCACTGCAAAGTTCATCTAGAACATTGTTCAAGCCCCAAGCGTGAAGGCATGACATAAACAGCTTGGCTGTGTCCATGGTTAGGTTATATTCTAAGAGAGTTAACGGCTTTGATTTGCTAGACCGATATTCGGGGTCACCGTCCTCTCTTCTTTGTCTGGCTTCCTCATCCTCGTCATCGTCATCAAAAAGACGTTCTTTTATGTTTTCTTTGATTGTTTCTTTGACAGTTTCTTTGACCTGCTGAAGCAAAACTGCGGCTCGTTTGCCAGCCAGGAAGGGACTTCCTTTGTCAGAGCTGCCAGATGCTTTCTGTAAATTCTCAGGGGAAATAAGGGCTGTGTTAGGCCTGGAGGCTTCCTCAGTTAGTAACTGAATAATCAGAGCTTCCACATCAAAGAAGAGAATATGGACATCTGGGTCTGTTAAGTTAGTCTTCAGGGCTTGAACCATCAGAGAGTTGTGCGAATATTTTGGCAAGTTTCCCTTTAACAAAACACAAAAGACAATTATCTCTGGTATGCTTTTCTGTTTACGGGTTTGTACATTATACTGTACAGTGTAAATATCTTGGACAGGAACGCCCAATACAGTTGCCATACGCTAAATAAATAAATAACCCCATACAGTTGTAATGTTTGAAAAACGCAAAATTAATATTATGAACCTATTTTAAACATAGGTATCACTAAGCGGTCAATACTGAGAATGTTTTGAAACAGTATATGTGTGAGTGTGTGTGTGTGTGTATGTATGTATGTATGCAGGGCTTTGTCATAGAACGCCCAGAACGGAGTTCCGGCACCTTTTTTGGATGGAACCTTGTAGAGTAGGCAAGGCGGGTTGTATGACATGTGTGAGTTCTGGCACCTTTTTTTTTTTTTTTTACAAAAAAAGCACTGTATGTATGTATGTATGTATTTTTAAAACAAGTCTTGGACATTACTTTCTTCATGCTTTTTAAAAAATATATAAGAACTAGAATGCCAGTTTTGTTAGCTTATAAAGTAATAATAAATATTCTACTGAAAATAAAGCATCCTGCAGATCTTTATCTATTTTTTGTGCTCTCTTAAGTTTGGTTGTTTGCTTGCAGATGTCTCATTACAGGCTAGATAATATCATTAGCGCTAGTGAATGTGGGGTTTGCTGCCTGTTTATATACAATAGCTTGCCCTACCAATGTTGTTGGGGGTGTGATCTGGTCCTGCCTTAGGTGCAAAGCCAGTTGGGTGAGTTTGGACTAGTCACTCTTTCTCAGCCCTAAAAAAGAAGCAAGGACAAACCACTTCTAAAATCTTGCAAAGAAAAGGGCAGGGAATTATCAGGAGTTAGAACTGATGAAAAAAAAAATCACCTAACTCAGTGATGGCGAATCTTTTAGAGACCGAGTGCCCAAACTGCAACCCAAAACCCACTTATGCATCGTCAAGTGCCGGGTGGGTGTGGCCCATTGGCTGGGCGTGGCCCATTGGGTGGGCGTGGCTGCGGTGGTAACGGCAGACAGGGTGGGACTAAAAAGTTCAATCAATCAATTCCAATTTTGCAAGATCTTTTTTGACTGATTGAACCTTTCTTTTTTTTTTGCACACGGCGGCGGAGGCCTAAAGCGAAAAGGTTTTCTAAAACCCAGCTGAAGGCCTAGGACTGGGGTGACGGTGCACGTGCCCACAGAGAGGGCTCTGAGTGCCGCCTCTGGCACCCGTGCCATAGGTTCGCCACTACGGACCTAACTGAAAGATCAGATGTCCCAAAGGTTTTTTTTTTCAAAAGACAGCTGGACTTTCTTTGTTTTTTTGGTTTTTTTTGTTTGAAAACACTTTGCTTCTCATCCAAGAAGCTTCTTCGGTTCTGACTGAATGGTGGAGAATGGAAGGATTTATATTGGAATGTAAATATAAATCCTTCCATTCTCTGCCATTCAGTCAGAACTGAAGAAGCTTCTTGGATGAGAAGCGAAACGTCTTCAAGCAAAAAAACAAAGAAAGTTTGAAAAAAAAATCTTTGTGACAACCATGACTTGAATGACTGGGAAATCTGAAAGATCAGATTTCTTTTCCTCAAATAATTATCTATGTATTGGGCTGGGGTTGGGTATCTTACATTCTGTAAGAATAGAAGACACTACTGACAACTATAATGTATAATAACTTTGTACTTTCAAGGCATCCTTTGAAAATTAGCACCTACAATCAGGAAAGGTAACAAAAAGTGACTACTGAAAACACTTTTTACCAGCTCAGTTATTCTCCTGGGCCCGTGTCTGGGGAAATAATCAGGTCTTCAAGGCTTTCCAAAAGATGGACATGTTGAAAATAACAGCCAGCCAAAGCTAGGTGGTAAGGTGTTCACAGAAAAGGCATACTTTCTGGATTGTGGCAGATGACAATCCTGATTGACAGGACTCGGAAGACGCCCTCATGACCAAATTAATCAGGAGAGTGAAAACAATGGGAATAAGGCTGTTCCTTGAAAATTTGGGCCCACGCTATCCAGAACTTTATAAATATTAACCAGAACTTTGAATCGCACCTGAGAGCCAGTAACAGGGGCATAATACTACACATCCATACTTGTCCATTCCACTGCATTGTGGACTAACTGAAAGTCCAGATGTTCTTCAGAGGCAAGTATCATATAGAGAGTATTGCAGTAATCCACTTGGGATGTGACTGAACCATGAACAACTATGTGTAATGTCTTCTGATCCAGGAAGGGACATAATTGGTACAACCTCCAGTCATAGCATCCCCTTATTCTTCTTTCAGGAGCTATGCATCAAGAAGAACCTTCAAAACTGTGCACCCATTCTGTCTGGAATAATGCAACCCCATCCAGCATGAAGAGTGGAAAAATCATCAAATCCAGGATGCCCTAATACTCAAAGCCAGTCCACCTGCCTAGGGTTGAGTTGAAGCCTGTTCATTCTTATCTAGCTTACCATAGCCTCCAGGCACTGAGATAAAAAATCAATTTTAGTGCTAATATTTGTTATTTTAATGTTGTGTTTGGTTGTTTTAATAGTAAGCCACCCAGAATTCAAATCTTCAGACATAGATAGCTGGGATCCACTTCCCTGGTGGGATGCACACCTTCCTACCATGTCTGGATTTTCTCAGTCTGTTACAGAATATTTGGAATCACTCCAGAGCAGAACTGAGGATGCCTCTAACACCCCACCTCCAATTCCCTATGAAAGCAGCTTCAACCAATGAAACCTTTATGGAAAATTGAAATAACTGAATTAAAATGCATAAAAACATAAAAGAAAAGAAAATAAAATTAAAAATGAAAGCCATTTATAGTATATAGGATTTTACATCCTCAATGGTGATTTACACAAGTAATTTCTTAAGCATCTATAATATTAAATATTGCACCCCACTTGAATTCGGCTTCCTTTTAGAATTTTACATTATTAGAAAGGGATAAGAAGTTGATTTTTGGCTTTATTCTGACATTTCAGTTTTTCAGTTTTAAGCTTCTGGGGGAAAAGATCCGAGGATGTGTAATAGAAAAATAGTAATGTTACGGCTTACTAGCAATCCTGTTTCCCAGCTTTACACAGGTGGATTTCATTGATTTTAAACCTGGCTAAAATCTATATACAGTAACCAGGTGTGTGGAGGGGTTTGCAAATAAAAAATCTATATAAAATGTCTAAAATCTCTAAAACTATGAATCTAACAAAAAGTAGATCTCTAATGCCCTCTACTGTCTTGCTGTTAAAAAGCAAAGTAACTCTTTGTTCTGAAGAACACGGAACTTCTAATTAATTATACTTGATATCTGATGATCTCAGTTCCTAAAGCCTTCTGCCAAAGTAATAATCAAAACACCATCATATTATGCTATACAAATCTGAAGTACTTGTTCACTGAAATTTATATAATGAGGAACTGCAGATTGCTTGATAACTACAGTTATACCATAGATAACTACATATCTATGGTATGGTAATCTATAATGAATCATTGTTATCCAGTGAGAATTGATCAAAACAGAATTCTGAGGCCGTTAAATATAGTGAAACGTCTCCTTGAGAAAGCCTATGTATGGGATGTTCTCAAGCTTTGCTTGAAAGCCTTTTTCACAACCTTAAGAGTCACAAAGCAGACACAGAAGCTGAGAATGCACTCTGTTCTAAATTCAGCATGACAGCAGAATCATTGATCACATGCTGAATTTCAGCTCAGTTTTTTAAATGAAGAGTCTGCTACATTCTCAGTCATCCAGGTCATGGTTATCTCCAAGGTGCTTTTTCAAAAGGCAACTGGGACTGTTTTTTTTCCTTGAGGAAGACATTTCGCTTCTCCACCAAGAAGCTTCATCGGTTCCGATCAAGCTACTTGGATGAAAAGTAAAACGTCTTCCTCCAGGAAAGAAGAGTCCGATTGCCTTTTGAAAAAGCACCTTTGAGACACCTTCAGTTTAATCCTACTAAGACCCAATGGCTATGGTTGTTAGGGCTCCCTAGATTTGGGGAGATTCCAACTTGGATTTTATTTATTTATTTATTTCTTGTATTTCTACCCCGCCCTTCTCCCTGCGGACTCAGGGCGGCTTACAGCCATTTAAAACAAATACTTGAATACAAAAATACAAAATTTAAAATATTAATTAAAATGAAATATTATTCTAAGGCCGAAAGTTCGAAAAAAAAAAAATTAAAACCAAATTAAAATAACCCTTAGGCCAGTCCTGCTAACTTAAATAGCCATGTCTTGAGGGCGCGGTGGAAGGAGGGGAGATTGGATGGGTTGCACTTCCCCCCTCAAGGAGGTGTACAATCTGGGGGATTTCTTGGATTGGCAGCTCCTGCTTGATGAGCAGGTGGTATCTATGTCCAAGAATGCTTTTGCACAGCTTCATCTGATGTTCCGGGGAGGTGTGTGTGTGCCCTTTTCTGAATTGTGAGACCTCTCAGATTGTTATTCATCCTCTAGTTGCATCACAGTTCAACCTACTATCATGCAGTCTATATAGGGCTGACCTTGAACACCTCTCAGAAGTTTCAGCTGGTCCAGAATGCAGCAGTGTGGACAATGATGAGTGTGTTTTTGTTAATCTATGTGACAGCTCTGTTCCAGAAGGTGTATGCTTCCAGGTGTGATTCAGGGTGCTACTTATGACCTATAAAGG
The DNA here is from genome assembly GCF_001527695.2 of Protobothrops mucrosquamatus. Taxonomy (NCBI): domain Eukaryota; kingdom Metazoa; phylum Chordata; class Lepidosauria; order Squamata; family Viperidae; genus Protobothrops; species Protobothrops mucrosquamatus. The sequence goes on from NW_015387849.1 coordinate 123,900, forward strand.
CCTATATGGCATAGGCCAGGCCATACCATATCATGGTTATTTGAGGAACCATAATGACTATCCAGCCAATATGAACTGACAGGGTTGGTATGCTTGAGGTCCCTTCAATTAAAGAGAGTCATATTTTGAGATTCAGAAGGTTAAACTGCTTAGTGCCTGTCTTCTGAAATGAAGTTCCCCACTGCAATCTGGGTAGTTTCCACCCTGATAATGCTCTGGAGGGCCTTGAAGATTTGGCTGTTATTACAAGCCCTGGATTAGGGTGTTTGTAAAAAACCTTCATGAGTTTTAATGTTGGTTGGAATCACCATCTTGTGGTGGTTTTTTTGTTACAGTGTGGGCCACTCAGTGTAATTTAGAACCAGACAGTCCAAATTGAACAAATTAACTGAATTAACAGAACCTCTCATGTGAAAAACAAAATCTGCTGAAAGTAGCCTACTGCTTATACAGAAGTCTAACAATACCAAAATGGAAAATCTGAAAGGAAAAGGTATTCTCAGTGATATTGAGACTGCTTAAAGATTTCTACTGGAACACAAAAGATACCCTTTACTGCATCCAAAGAAAGGAAGGATCAACTGCAATGGAATAATTACAATTTAATTCAATATTTTGATAAGAAGCTTAGGTCAAACCAACTGCTGAACCAAGTCAATTATTTAAGATGCTAGTAATTTAATGATGCTCTTAAGTTTGAGTAATGCTTAATACCCACTGCTGCAACACAGTCTCAGCCCCTACAGGCAAAGCAATTAAATATTTGTAAAGGAGCAAAATGGTGTTATGTCTTCAGAATCAAGAAGACAGCTCCTGGAGAAAACTCTGAATATGATGAACTCCAGACCAAATTTCAACAAATGTCCTTTTTCTTCTGCTGTTCAATCTGAGGATATTGCCCTTCTTCCTTATCCAATAGCCCCAATTCTGAGAATAAACCACCACAGACATGGAGGCCCTCAATGACACAGCAGACTGAAACTTCAGAAAAGGCCAGTCTCTTTAAACCGAAGGAAGGACAAACTAGGTTATGTAAGATTTTTTTATATACAATGTGTCATTAAACTTTGGAATTTGCTACTAAGACATGTAGTGAGGGATACTAGCTTGGCTGGCTTCAAAAAAAGACCAATTCATTGGAAGTCATTGGGGATCAATCACTCTTAGTCTTCTTGGCAGTGTGATTGCCTCCAAAAGCCATCTTCTGGGAGACAAGTTGGCTTCCTTGTGCAGTTGATTGGCCACTGTAAAACAGAGTGTTGGACTAGATGGCCAACGGCCCAATCCAGCAGGGCATTGCTTATGCTTATGTTTTCACCTGTCATCTTTCACAGTGAGCTCTCCATGGTACTGACAGTGCCTTGTTCTGCCAGAGGCCAAGCCTTATTTATGATTCTTTCCACTCCCTTAAAACCATCTGATTTATAGCCAGCTTCTTCAGGTTCTTTAGGCAGGCTGGGACAGCCAGAAGCTGGACTCTTGAAAGCCAGAGGTTTGAAACAAGTGAAATATAAAAGAAATAATGCATACTGCTATGTAGTTCTATTGTCTGGACAACTGAAAGACTAGCAAAATAAATAAAGGGTGTTTTTCTCTAAAGTGTATTTATATCTCAAAGTCTATTTATATTTTCTTGCACTCATTAACTTATTTTTTAAATTGCAAACCTCGACAGGATTGAGTTCATAAAACAATTTACTAATCTAAATTCATCAGACAGCAGGTAAATTCTGACCTATGGAGTGCGAAGGGACAATAGACAGTAAAATATAAGTAACAGGAAAAGGGACATGTGGATTTATTTTGGATTCTTTATCATACTTCTTATGTACCTTTTTTAAAACTAGTAACTTCATTTTGAAGAGGAAATGTTAATGGCAACATAATACATTAACTCAGAATTTTAAATTTCATCCGCTATATTTCTAAATTTCCCACATTGTTCTGATTTTAGCAAAATATTAAAAGCTAGATATAAAGCTCTGCAAAGTTCAGTTTTGTCCAAATATGTTTACACACAGATTTGTTTAAGACGAACAGAGTTGCAGTTTCTTCCTGACAATCTATAGCTTGTAATCTATAGCCAAAATTTAAAACCGTTAAATGGATCTATTTCTTCCCAAGATGGCTTCTGTTCAACCAGCCTGCCTTCACGTAGTGGTAATTCCTTTCTAAATTTCAGAAGACCTCCCTGAATGTGACATGATTTTGCTCTCATAAGCCACAAGACATAAGACCTCTCTAGTGAAACGAGAAAAGTTTTTGCCTTTGAAATATCTAGAAAGGAAACTCCAAAGAAAAGGAGCAAGAAAAGCAGGGGGCTACACTGATTACATTTTTCTAAATCTAGAAAAACAAGTTTAAGTTAGCTAAGCATGGTGCAAAATTTATTTCTTTAAAGTGTGTGTTTTGAATGCCAGAGATTAGTCTGAGTTCTAATCTGACTTAGGCATATGTTGGGCCAGATAGTCTCACTAGCCCTAGAAAGAAAACAATGGCAAGCTACTTCAGAAAATGTTGCCAAGAAAACTACATGTATTTTGTGACTTGAGGGTATGCAGGAACACAAATGTATGAGTGTGGAAATACACAGAGTGTATGTTTAAATCTACTTGATTGTGTTTGGTAATTATAGTCTATAAAGGGATTTAAAATGATTTCAGACCATAGAAAATGGAACCTGATTGTAAAAAAATATAATCCCTGGAATTCTAGGTCAAAGAGCAAAGCTCTAGAAATGGAAAATTGTCTGTGTTGGACTAAAGGGGAAAAGAAGGATGAATTTTTCACCTCCTCACTTTGCAACTTTCACCAAAACTGTCCTCTCACTAGCACACAGAAGAGGCATTTCTACACTGTATTGAGATGCAACCAGCAATTACTTAAAAGAATAATTTAAGACCTTACTTTATCAGAGGAATCGGATGCCAACAGATTCGTAGCAAGTGTCTGAAGTTTCTGATGGGCCACATTTTTTAGTGCAGCGAGGCTACGTCTGGTCATGGCCTGCTTTAGGTTGACAGCTGGATGGCTGAGAGAATCAACTGCAGTCGGTACAGCTTCATCACAAGCATTCAGGATCTCAACAGCTGTTATTCCCATTACACATCGGTCAAGTGCACCTGAAGAAAAATATTAAAAAGATAAAAAACAGTTTAGCTGTGAGCAGACTCCACTGCGAACTGTCATGGTTCTGATAGATGAGACTAGTAAAAACAGAGCTCCAAGGCAAGAGGTTTCCTTAAAGAACATATTTATTGGCTACAATGTATCAGCATGGTCAAAAGTGAAACCAAGACTGGAGTTCCCTCCCAAAGGTTATAATGTTACAAAGTTGAACTTCCCACCCCAGCACTATGTCATTAATCACATTCCCCAATAAACTACTTTGGTGGGCTTTCTAATGGAAAGCTTAGCCCGCCCAAACCCAGGCAGTAATGACCTTGGTTCCCACAGGACAATTTATTGTTTAGTCTAACCTTACAATCACTCATCCCCCCCCCCGCTCATTACTGTGGCAACCAAAAACTAAGCGGAAATGGCTTCAGCCAAAATCATTGCAGCGTTGACACATACTTTACAATGTGAGCAAAACAACTTCCTTATGTCCAGAAACAATTTGCTTTAAAGAACTCCATTCAACAAAAGCATTCAAAGGAAGTGGGTTTATAGATGGAAGACTGGAATTTATTTTCTTGGTGAATTCTAACATTTCATTAATTCTATTTATAAGGCCACCCATCTTGCATAAGCAACTGTGGTAGGCAGCCACCAAAATAAAAACAATTAAAAAAAACACAAATTAACAAGCAAGAAAAAAATCTATAGAGGTTGTTGAGTGTAAACAATCAACAAAAACCTCTCAGTGTGTCTTTAACTTCCTGATTCTCAACCAATCTGATTTAGGAGGTCATGGGTGTTTCTGAAGATAGCCACTGTGACAGAAAAGGCATGCTCCTGTAAGTTCTGTAAGGAGATTTCATGGTCTCCTAGTTTCTAACCTAGCACCTTAACCACTCAACAGGCTTCTATAATTCTTCAGTGAATACAGGCAGTCCTTGGTTAATGATCATAATTGGGACCAAAATTTCTGCTGTTAAGTCACAATTGTGGATCATTAAGTTGGTGAGGGTGCCTGAGTGTGTGTGGATGGCCAGTGAGGCACAGCAGGAATTCAGAGGGAAGAATGTGCTGAAAGTACACAGGTGGCTGGCAAATTGTGGCACAAGCACTATGGGCTGGGTGAGAGTGCGCAAGAGTGCATTGGTGACCAGTGAGGAGTGGGGGACCTGGGGGTGGCTACTGTTGAGTAGGAGTGGGGATGTGACGGCAGAAGCAATCCTAGAGCCACAGTGTGGTAAAAAGCCCCAGAGCTGCAGCGTCTCCTCACCCAAGGCCAGAACGGTGAGCTTAATTTAGAAAATTATGCAGATCAGCTGGAGGCGGGGGGCAGAGGGAGGTCATAATTGGCTTGAAATTCATGTGCCACAGTCATAAGACCTGTTGCAACTCCATTTTTTTCAGCAAGCTCCTAACTTTGAATGGTCAATGAACAAGTCGACATTAAGCGAGGCCTATCTGCATTGTTTAAAAGAAAAACACTATTAAAGTTTAGGAAGAAATTTCTTGCCTTGTTAGATTTAGCAAAGCAAAGCAAGAAATATGTGTTTTAAGACGAATGAAGAAAAAATACTTCTGAATTCTTCCTCTTATCTTTTATTAGAAAAGCACAGGTAGTTTGCAGGGGTATTTCTGAAGAGAGACTTTTTTTTGAAAAAAATAATATAGAAATGATACTCCTTTTTAAATATAACATTGAACTGTAGTATTGAATCATTCTCTCCACAGCCCATTCGGAACCAATCCCTTGTCAAGTTCTTTGCACATAGATAACTTACCAGTATCCATTTGCCATACATATACAGACCCATCTGTACAACCAACAACGAGGTAGTCATCTGAAGGTCTCCATTTTATGTTTTGAATTGGAAAGAGATGCCGGGAGGCTAACATGATGCACTTCTTTTCCCGTAAACTTAGAAGTCCCACTGAGTGATCACTGGCAACAGAACACACGCAATGCTGCACTCTCGACTGAAAATGAGAAAATAGTGTCTTCAATCATATTTTTCTTAGTGGTAAATCTTTTATGTCCTTGAAATAAATTTTTGCTCCTTATGGAGTAAATTATGGCAAATTGTGTGGCGAGCAAACAAGGAGGTTAACAGCTTGAATGCTACCTACCACACTACGAACATTTTTAAAACACATTTTTTATTGGAGAAGTTTTTCAACAGAAATAAAAACAGTAATAACTTTGAATTAAAGAAGAATAAAGAGAAGTAATAATAAAGTGAAAAGGAAATATGGAAAATGGAAAACAGAGGGGAGGGGAGGAAGGAGAAGAGAAGCAATTTTAAAGAAACAGCTTCTAGTATTCTTGAGAACAGTTATAGATACATTTATATTCTGCATTTTCTCTCTAAGGTTATATCATACTTTCCATCAATTACCCTTTCTAATCTTAAAACCCATAAATCACAAAATTACCACAGTATGAACACTTAACCCTAAATCACCTCACTTTAAGTATAACATTTATCCCCTACATCAGATGTGTTTTGCACTATTTAAGCTGCTAAAACAAAAACAGCAACTTGGACCGCTGCAGCTCAAATACAACCCTAGATATGGCTGTGGCCTACATCCTAGATCCCAGAATACTGAAAAAAAGATTTTTGGTCTGTCAAGCTCAAGACAATCTTTTCTGAGGGTTTCAGATAAAGTTTCTTCCAGAAAAAATTAAAATGGAATGGACGTAACTTGCAACCTTCTTTATTCAACGCTATAGCTTATGCATTTGCTTATGATTCAGAAAGTCCCCAGATCCTTCCTTAGAATTCCATCTCTCTAGAGCGGAGGTACAATGTATGCATGCAAGCAGAGGCTGAACGCACACACGCTGTCAGCTCAGCAGTGTTGAAAGACTGACCATGATATCAATATCTAGGTAAGACTTTGAAATTAAAAAGATCAGTCAACAAGATAGAATGTTCTCAGTGCACAAATCAAGGAAAGGCATTTATTTACTTCTCTTTTTAAGGCAATACAGCCAATACTATTATTTCTTACAATATTAAACAATAGTTACATTGATATGCAAGCCAGACAAGCATTCGTCAGTGATTTACTACAAAATATGGGGATTTTCTTAATTGTCGCATATGTGCCATTGGCACTTGGCCTTCTAAGGATACATATTATAAACTGTCACAGTAATGATAGAACAGTGATGGCGAACCTTTTAGAGACTGAGTGCCCAAACCCTAACCCAAAACCCACTTATTTATCGCAAAGTGCCAGGGCTGCATCAGCATTGTGGTGCCCTCGGGGGGGGGCAGGAAAGCACCTCTGGGTGCCGCCTCTGGCACGCAAAAACTGGGGGCGCAAAAATGGGCCACCGTGCTGCAAGGCACAAAAACGGCCGCCGCCGCACTGCGGGATGCAAATACAAGGTGCTGCACCATGCAAGAACAGGGCAGGGCTAGTGACTATCACGCAGGCACTTGCCCCGCCCCATTTGCAGCGCGTGCATGCTCACGGTCCCGTGCCCGCATGCACGTATGCACACATGTAAAATGCTTCCCCCTCCCTTTTCTTCCAGTCCACCAATCAACAATGGTTGGTGACCTCTGCTCTACTACCTCTACTCAAGCTTGCTAGTCGGTCGCTTCGCCTCCTTTGTGCTGGGCGGGGCTCCTGCTCTGGGCAGCGGTGGCGGCCTGATAGA
>NW_015387850.1:0-3297 GCF_001527695.2 Protobothrops mucrosquamatus
TGGGAACATTTCCTCCCCAAAAGCTTCCCCTCCCTCATGTTTAAAACAAAAACAAAAGACTACACAGATGAAAATTTACTATTTTCCTACTGTTATGGTTTTTAAGGCATAGGGGAATACGAATAGTATGGTCTGATGAATATGACCTTTTCTTCTTGACTATTATGTATTCTTTTCTAAGCTTATTTTTTGTCAGCAGTTTTAACATTTGTGTTTTTGGTTGCAAACCTCTTATATTTATCCTTTTGCTTCAGTTTCATCCCCATTTTGCTTCAGTTACCCATCACTTCAAACATATTTATAGTTACCTACAAGAACCTTCATCTTGCTACCACAGAGTGTCATATATCAGATGTACATGAAGGTCCTTGTAGTCATGGCAACAATTAGGGAATGCCATCTCTAACATTGAGTGCAAGAACCCTCATTCTATGCCAACACTGAGTTGGTGTGTGTGTGTGTGTGTGTGTGTGTGTGTACACACAAACACAACACACACACTCTGCCAAAGTGTAATTATAGCCACTCTTGGTCTCCTCAGTTATTTGCAGTTCTACAAAACCATGTAAGAAACCCTATACATTTTTTGGGTCTGGTTTCACTCAAGAAAATACATTATTTTAGCTGCTCCTCTTCATTCTATTGGACTTCAGTTCATATAATCCATAACAACACAGTCAATGGGAGAAAGCTGTGTGGAGATCTCCTAAATAAGTAACTAGATCATTTTCAGAAATTAAAGGAATGTCAAAATAAGTCAAAAGCAAACACATTGTACTAAAATTATATACTGGGCAATGATATTGGGCAAAAAGTGACAGTCTTGTCAAAACTTCACTCAAAACATGGTGGGACTAAGAATGTGAACAGGGGTAGATAGATATAGTTTACTTGGGTATATTTTTACATTATTTACCAATGTATTCAATATATTGATTTTAATGTAATCATCAGTTTTTCATTTTCAAGCCATTGATCAGTTTCATTAATTTCAGTTTTAATCATTTTTTAGAATTCAGTAGATTAACCAATATATTTCATATTAATAGTAACAGTAATAATTATTAAAATACTAAGCTCTTATTTTGTTAAGCTTATCATTGCTTTCTCCCACAGAATGTATATTAGAATATTCAGACGCTAAAAGTTTTTTTAAAAAAAACATTTGCTAAAAAATGTCACAATCTGTTCTCTGCAGAGTTCTGATCCTATACTATTAGTAAGAATATCATTCTATTCCCAGTAAGTTTACTCATTCAGAATTATTGTTAGATTAAAAATCAGTATTCTGATTAGTTAGCAGGTATTTCTATTATTACCATCAAGAACTCCAACAGCAAATTAACCTTTTTTAAAATAACAAATTTGGAAAGGCTAAAGCAACTATACTAACGCTTCACAGATATGTCATATTTTGTGTAATGGTATTGCTTTTATGATAGCACTATGAATCTCCTTGGTATGTCTGTGGAACAAAATACACCTGAATTAAGAAAATCACTTCCTTGTACTGCTATTAAGAATGCTAATAGACTTGTTCCGAATGAAGGGGGGGGGGGAGAAACAATTTGAGATCTGCTCAGCTCATATGGAAATTTTCCTTGAAGAGAAGTTACCTTAGATTTATATGCACTGCCTATTTTCCCCATTGTCAGGCTGCCATCCAGAAGCAAACATCATCCTCTATTAATCCCCCATTTCCCTTTAAAGGGTAGACTTCTTTACCACACTTGCAAAATATGATTCTCCCCGTTATATCACCTCAATGATTCCTGTTTGTTTGGCTCAGAATGCTCCAGGTTGCAATAAACTAATTTCTGCAAGTTATTACTTTGAAGAAAAAGAACTACTCCTTTAAATGAGAGAGAGAGAGCGCTTATCATGCATTTAAATAGGTTCTAGGCCTTTTCTCACTACTGCTGGAAATAGCTTAGTGGTTAAAATCTTTGACTAACAAAGAAAAGGTTAACAGTTCAGAACCTCTTATAAATTTTAATTATTAGGCTTTTGTTACTTATAGCAGGAGAATTTCAACCCCAATTCCTAAACAGCCTTTGGATTTCTCTGTTAAAAATATGGTAGACCCTTAGTCTTATTAAAGAAACAAGGGGAAGCAGAAAGGAAAACTTCCTACTCAAGAAATTTTTTGGGGGGGTATGTATGACAGATTTTAAACCAGCAATCTCTCTATACCAAGCAAAAAGCTTAACCATCATGCTATTTCTACAATGCCGATACAGAAAAGTAGTACGCAAACATTGGAAAAAAAATACTAGAAATAAGAATATTATTTTATAAATGGTTTATTATGCCTGCATATATCTACAGTTCAATTATTTGATCTTGTATACATACATTTAATCCAACTTTGTGTGCACTGTGCATGTGTTTGTATATTGTATATATGTTTATGGGGTGTAGGTTTGTGTGGTGAAATAGAATGAAAGGGAGAGAAAAAGAGAGTAGTGCACTGTACTAGGGCAAGGAGACCAAGCTTCTAGTCCCCATTAAGGAGAGAAATCAGTCACCATTTCTCAGCCTAGATTGAGAAATCAAAAATTTTCTACAAACCTACATGGGTCTAGCATGATAAATTATAATTCAGTAAAGAGGTCTACATCATGCAGTGCACTGATTCAGGATAATAATAAGAACAGCAATAATATACATAGGTATGAATATATGTGTTTTATGTAAACATGCATAAATATACCCAAAGACATATAAATATCTCGCCTCCAAGAAGGAAAGTTTCCAGAACAAAAAGATAGGAGGGCAACCAGCAGGATAATTGCACTGAAAAATTTACAAGCTGATGCCAAAATGTCTCATTCCAGGCAGAATTTTCTTAAGTTGACTAGGGTCAAACTGGCATGGGCACAGGACAGAATGAGTTTAAATGATAAGTGTAAATATGGTCTTAGTCATTTCATACATTACCAACATACATAACTCTGGCTCACACATTATATATCATTCGTGGCTTTGGGGTGGATTTCCATCAGTACGCTGATGACACTCAGCTGTACATATCCACTCCGGGCCACCCCAACGATGCCCTTGACGTGACGACCCGGTGTCTGGAGGCCATGAGGGTTTGGATGGGGAGGAACAGACTCAGGCTCAACCCGTCCAAGACCGAGTGGCTGTGGTTACCGGCGCCTCGGCATAGTCAGCTGATTCCATCGCTGACTATAGGGGGCGAAACTTTGGCCCCCTCGGAGAGGGTACGCAACTTGGGTGTCCTCCTGGATTCGCGGCTGATGCTGGAAGACCAGTTGTCGGCCGTGACCAGGG
>NW_015387850.1:7205-12078 GCF_001527695.2 Protobothrops mucrosquamatus
CAGCTTCTGCAATTGCCCGGGACTCTTGCAACTTTCCCGCGCCTGCTTCTGCAGGCACGGGACACAACACCCCTCCCCCCTAGAATAAACAATGCTGCGCCCGACATGGACGCCACCTTTGGTAGAAGGGTGTGAAGGAGCCGCCGTATCGTGGCAAATCATGCTGTCTAGTAGAAACTCCTTCAGTCGACCCAGGCAGCTCGTAGCGATGTAGCCTTTATTTCCGCATGCTTTTGGCGTCCACTGCGTCCGATACAATGAATCTCAGCTGGGCCCTTGTCCTGACGATGTTTGGACCTCCTCCCAGCTGTTTGGTAACGCTTGTCCACCTTCGTGTGGATGGTTGCAATCACTGGAGCGCTCCGAGTGGGCCGCCGAATCTTGGCCACTCCAATTCCAGATCTCTCAGTTGATTTCTCCAGCTCGCTGATCTCCCTGTTGAAATGTGTGCCTCAAAAGTCCTGGTCGAGGATCAGGGTCGTCTCTGTAGCCGCACGCACCCTCCAGCGATTTCGTACTGGCAGGATAATGCTGACTTTCACATCGTTCGAGGATCAGGGTCGTTTTCTGCAGCCACACGCACCCTCCAGTGATTTCGTACTGGCCGGATAACGCTGACTTCCACGCCGTTTCTTTCCCGGACTTCTTTGGGTGAGTCTTCTAGCTTTTCTTAGCTGTAGAGACTGAATCCCACCTTCGTCGCCAGTGTTAAGTCCTGGGAATAATGGCGCTTGAGACGAAGCATATCCAACAAGTCTTTATTGTTTGCTCCATTCTACGAACAACGACAACCCCAGAGGCGCGCAAGCCTCTATTTATACTCTCCGATCCCCGGGCAATTCCCCCAGTCACAAGGTAGTCCTTTCCCGCCTTGCGCATGTGCGCAAGGCCGGCACCGGTCAGTCTGGTTCCGGGCAGCTTCTGCAATTGCCCGGGACTCTTGCAACTTTCCCGCGCCTGCTTCTGCAGGCACGGGACACAACAATGATGACCTTTTATTTGGTGACACAAATGTTTCCTGCAGAATATGTTTCTTTTATAATATAAAATTTACAAGCTGCTAATGAATGGTTTTGTAAAAGCTTTTGTATTGTAGTTGAAAGAATTTAAACGGAAATACTGACAACTTCGAGTGCAGCAATACCTTTGAATTTTTTGTCTTGAGTTTTTAATACAAATATTTTCTCTCTATTTCATTCATTTATGTTTTTGGTAGAAAGGAGAGGGAGAATCAGCCCTTTAAGATAGATTAGGTTGGAACCTGATACTACAAGGACTCAGAAATCTACTTTATTATTCTAGAATATAATAACAGAATCTNTGGGAACATTTCCTCCCCAAAAGCTTCCCCTCCCTCATGTTTAAAACAAAAACAAAAGACTACACAGATGAAAATTTACTATTTTCCTACTGTTATGGTTTTTAAGGCATAGGGGAATACGAATAGTATGGTCTGATGAATATGACCTTTTCTTCTTGACTATTATGTATTCTTTTCTAAGCTTATTTTTTGTCAGCAGCTTTAACATTTGTGTTTTTGGTTGCAAACCTCTTATATTTATCCTTTTGCTTCAGTTTCATCCCCATTTTGCTTCAGTTACCCATCACTTCAAACATATTTATAGTTACCTACAAGAACCTTCATCTTGCTACCACAGAGTGTCATATATCAGATGTACATGAAGGTCCTTGTAGTCATGGAAACAATTAGGGAATGCCATCTCTAACATTGAGTGCAAGAACCCTCATTCTATGCAAAGACTAAGTTGGTATGTGTGTGTGTACACACAAACACAACACACACACTCTGCCAAAGTGTAATTATAGCCACTCTTGGTCTCCTCAGTTATTTGCAGTTCTACTAAACCATGTAAGAAACCCTATACAATTTTTGGGTCTGGTTTCACTCAAGAAAATACATTATTTTAGCTGCTCCTCTTCATTCTATTGGACTTCAGTTCATATAATCCATAACAACACAATCAATGGGAGAAAGCTGTGTGGAGATCTCCTAAATAAGTAACTAGATCATTTTCAGAAATTAAAGGAATGTCAAAATAAGTCAAAAGCAAACACATTGTACTAAAATTATATACTGGGCAATGATATTGGGCAAAAAGTGACAGTCTTGTCAAAACTTCACTCAAAACATGGTGGGACTAAGAATGTGAGCAGGGGTAGATAGATATAGTTTACTTGGGTATATTTTTACATTATTTACCAATGTATTCAATATATTGATTTTAATGTAATCATCAGTTTTTCATTTTCAAGCCATTGATCAGTTTCATTAATTTCAGTTTTAATCATTTTTTAGAATTCAGTAGATTAACCAATATATTTCATGTTAATAGTAACAGTAATAATTATTAAAATACTAAGCTCTTATTTTGTTAAGCTTATCATTGCTTTCTCCCACAGAATGTATGATATTAGAAAATTCAGACGCGAAAAGTTTTTTTTAAAAAAAACATTTGCTAAAAAATGTCACAATCTGTTCTCTGCAGAGTTCTGATCCTATAGTATTAGTAAGAATATCATTCTATTCCCAGTAAGTTTACTCATTCAGAATTATTGTTAGATTAAAAATCAGTATTCTGATTAGTTAGCAGGTATTTCTATTATTACCATCAAGAACTCCAACAGCAAATTACCTTTTTTTAAAATAACAAATTTGGAAAGGCTAAAGAAACTATGCTAGCGCTTTGCAGATATGTCATATTTTGTGTAATGGTATTGCTTTTATGATAGCACTATGAATCTCCTTGGTATGTCTGTGGAACAAAATACACCTGAATTAAGAAAATCACTTCCTTGCACTGCTATTAAGAATGCTAATAGACTTGTTCCAAATGAAGGGGGGGAAGAAACAATTTGAGATCTGCTCAGCTCATATGGAAATTTTCCTTGAAGAGAAGTTCCCTTAGATCAGTGGTTCTCAACCTTTTTAATGCTGCGACCCCAACCGGTCGTAAGTCGAGGACTAAACCGGTCGTAAGTCGAGGACTAAACCGGTCGTAAGTCGAGGACTACCCAACCGGTCGTAAGTCGAGGACTTTCCCTGCCCGGGAGCGCCGCGCATGCGTGGTTCCGCCCCCTGCGCCGGCCGAGGCGTAGCTGGCAAGCAGCAGAGACGGAGCAGGCCGACCACCAGCTGGCCCAGTTCAAGGGAGGTAAGGCACCCACCGGAAAAGGGTAAAAAAATGGCGGACAGCCTTGCTTGGCGACCCCCGTGAAATGGTCCATCGACCCCAAATGGGGTCGTGACCCATAGGTTGAGAACCGCTGCCTTAGATTTATATGCACTGCCTATTTTCCCCATTGTCAGGCTGCCATCCAGAAGCAAACATCATCCTCTATTAATCCCCCATTTTCCTTTAAAGGGTAGACTTCTTTACCACACTTGCAAAATATGATTCTCCCCGTTATATCACCTCAATGATTCCTGTTTATTTGGCTCAGAATGCTCCAGGTTGCAATAAACTAATTTCTGCAAGTTATTACTTTGAAGAAAAAGGACTACTCCTTTAAATGAGAGAGAGAGAGAGAGCACGTATCATGCATTTAAATAGGTTCTAGGCCTTTTCTCACTACTGCTGGAAATAGCTTAGTGGTTAAAATCTTTGACTAACAAAGAAAAGGTTAACAGTTCAGAACCTCTTAGAATTTTAATTATTAGGCTTTTGTTACTTATAGCAGGAGAATTTCAACCCCAATTCCTAAACAGCCTTTGGATTTCTCTGTTAAAAATATGGTAGACCCTTAGTCTTATTAAAGAAACAGGGGGAAGCAGAAAGGAAAACTTCCTACTCAAGAATTTTTTTTGGGGGGGAGGTTGTATGACAGATTTTAAACCAGCAATCTCTCTATACCAAGCAAAAAGCTTAACCATCATGCTATTTCTACAATGCCGATACAGAGAAGTAGTACGCAAACATTGGAAAAAAATACTAGAAATAAGAATATTATTTTATAAATGGTTTATTATGCCTGCATATATCTGCAGTTCAATGATTTGATCTTGTATACATACATTTAATCCAACTTTGTGTGCGCTGTGCATGTGTTTGTATATTGTATATATGTTTATGGGGTGTAGGTTTGTGTGGTGAAATAGAATGAAAGGGAGAGAAAAAGAGAGCAGTGCACTGTACTAGGGCAAGGAGACCAAGCTTCTAGTCCCCATTAAGGAGAGAAATCAGTCACCATTTCTCAGCCTAGATTGAGAAATCCAAAATTTTCTACAAACCTACATTGGTCTAGCATGATAAATTATAATTCAGTAAAGAGGTCTACATCATGCAGTGCACTGATTCAGGATAATAATAAGAACAGCAATAATATACATAGGTATGAATATATGTGTTTTATGTAAACATGCATAAATATACCCAAAGACATATAAACATCTTGCCTCCTAGAAGGAAAGTTTCCAGAACAAAAAGATAGGAGGGCAACCAGCAGGATAATTGCACTGAAAAATTTACAAGCTGATGCCAAAATGTCTCATTCCAGGCAGAATTTTCTTAAGTTGACTAGGGTCAAACTGGCATGGGCACAGGACAGAATGAGTTTAAATGATAAGTGTAGATATGGTCTTAGTCATTTACATACATTACCAACATAAATAACTCTGGCTCACACATTATATATTGATTTCCTGAAAGCATTTTATATGAACATTGTTTCATTTGCTTTATTCATCCAACTGCTACATCTCCCAAAATTATGACAGAGATTATAAACTAGCTTGGTAAGGACTAAGAGGCATTTTAACAAGAAACTACAAAAATCCAGGCCAGTGACAGTCATTTCCAACTCCTTCTTAATTCTCCGAAATGTTCACTGAGATTTCCCTTCAGGTTTCAACTTG
>NW_015387850.1:12161-15968 GCF_001527695.2 Protobothrops mucrosquamatus
TATGAACATTGTTTCATTTGCTTTATTCATCCAACTGCTACATCTCCCAAAATTATGACAGAGATTATAAACTAGCTTGGTAAGGACTAAGAGGCATTTTAACAAGAAACTACAAAAATCCAGGCCAGTGACAGTCATTTCCAACTCCTTCTTAATTCTCCGAAATGTTCACTGAGATTTCCCTTCAGGTTTCAACTTGCAATATTGGCTTGTGAATACGAAGATTTGGAGGAATGAAAACAGAATGCTTTCTTGCAGTCGGCCCAAGGGATGACCAAATGGCATGCGAAGAATTTGGGAGTGACAAAGTATTGAGACTGTTGGCCTGTAATTATAGTCCTGCGAGCTAAAATATTGTGGTACTCTTTCAAGTTAGTCAGTTTGTGAATTGGCTCAACATACAGAGCTAAATTAGCTCTTCAGCTTTGAAGTCCTTTTTCAGGTATTTCTTTTTCCTCAAGTTTTAATCTTCTGTACAACAAGAAAGAGCAAAACAAAGAAAGCACCATTTGCACTACATATCTTGGTCCGGCTACATCTGGAAAGCCAAGGGCACAGCTCAATAGCTTGCAGCACTGCACAGATTAGAGATATTAGATACACATTGATTGATGGTTTTATGTCTTTTTCTGTAAATGGAAGGAACCACATCAAGGGAAACCGGTTACTTTTTTAAGGAGCAGAGAATAAATCTTTTAATGTTTGGTGGATGGAAATGGCAGCCATCTGCAACTGATTTTCCTTTTTGGTCAGCCCTTTAAAACAGCATTTGACTCAAACTTGTCTTCTGTTTAAGCCTAAAGGCTCATGTTTCTATGGTTTTATCAACACATACTTCATTTAATTTAAGTGAGGAATGTTTAGAAAGAGGTTTGAGAGTGAAATTATATATTACAGAATGAAGCATTGAATTATCCATCGTCTCTTCTTTTACTCTAGAGTAATGTGTTTGGAGCCTCAATTCATATTTGGACCACTAGGCAAGTCTATAATAAGATTAATTGTTCTCCCTACAATTTGGTTCACTTTCAAATTACCCCCCTTTGCACAGGCTTAAAAAATAATATAAATCAGTGGAAGAATTTCTGTTAGTTATTTTAAACAGACACTGTTATTCCAAACACTTCACATACTGTTCAGACTGAATGTTGGCCTCCATACAAAATAATGTCAGATCAGATATAATTATTTTCAAAGAAATCCACTTTCAATGAACACTGGAGATTATATTTAAAAAAAAGAAGTCAGATAAAATTCTGATGTCATATGCAGGGTTGTCAGTTAAGCCATTTGTATATTTGTCCTCTATTTTGCTGTGCTTGGACAGGGGAAGACCACAATGAAAATTGAAAATAGCCTTTACTAATATAGTGTATATCATTGAGTCTACAAATTCCCAGCAACATGGAAAAAATGTTAGAAGAAAGTTGCTACAGATGTCCCTCTTAGCAGTCTACTATAGATACCTTTTAAGTATCATTTATGCAGGAAGCTAAACTGGATTCCCTTTTATTTGAATATAGTATAAGTAATTTATAATTTATCTTTCTTTGTTATTTTGCACTAGCTAAAGGTGTATTTTGAGACTGAACTTCGGAGAAACTAACATAAGAATATAAGCAGTACCCTTCTGGATGGGACCCCCTAGCCCAATTAGTTTATTTTTTGTGTGTATTTATTTATTTCAACTTATATAAGGCTGCCCAACTCATATAACATGAACACATAATAAATTAAAAAAGAAAACCATATAAAATAAATAGGCAACATATAAATCCCTACCAAACATGTAGGTGGCTCTTCTCAATGGCAATTTTGAATCTTTATTTAAATTAATGGTTAATAATAATCTTTTGAACAAAATGTACAGTATACTTTGTTGATTTATATTACTGTTCTTAAAGTAGATAATTTTAATCTACGAACATAATTCCAACTGTTATATCATGTCATTCTACTTCAGAATAGACAACATTATGAATACATAGCGTGGAAAAGTGAGAAGTGGTGAGAAAAAGATATTACAGAGAGGAGATAAAAGAAAAAGAAAGAAAATACAAATACATCCAGCTTATAGCAACTCAATAATTGCTATATATGTCTCAGTGCCTGTCTATTCTTGCAAACTATTCTTGCTTCATTGTCCATAGCTGATTCATACCATTTGTTCATTTCTCACTTTTATTTTTTCAGGATCCAAACACAACTTTCTTAGTCCTTTACTTCTTTTCAACCCATTTACCACTCTTTCATATAGTTATTTAGCAATTCAGTCCTCATTTATCCTCTCAGCTTCTTTTATATAAATCATCCACTTTTTAATTCAATCTGCATTTATTTACACCACTCATTTTCTGGTTTTTTTTTCATCACACACAATTCTAAAGTAACCCAGTCCCCTTTCATTCGATGGACTTCCGTACAATAAAGTCAGCAGAAACACATTCTTACACAGAGGCATTTTTCTTTTTTGATAAAATATCATCTCAGTGGATTTAAGCAGGCAGCCGCAGAACAACTATTAAAATTCTTGAGTCTCCAAATGACCCAGTCAGTTTTTCTGTACTGTTTTGTCCAGTCCTCAGCCCTCCATTTATGTCACTTACTGAAACAGAATCACATTTTCTTTTGTACTGCACTAATGAGAAAATGGCGTTATTTCTTCCAAACCCGTTGCTGGGTATTTTGTGTTTATTATTAGCTGAAGAGTAATGACCCATCCCCAGCCTATGGATTTCTGCTTTCATATACATCCACAACAATCTAAATGATGCCCATTTTAGACATACAGCATATCTATTTTCCTTCCTTTTCTTTCATTCATTATTTCATGCTATAGCTGAAGTAGTCTCTTCCATTTGCTAAGGTCATTAACAGATTGAGCCTCAGATGCCACACTTCTCTGTAAGAAAAAAAGGTTAACAGCTTCAGTTATATATATGTCACCTATAGCATTTCCTTCATATAAAGAACAGAATCAGTTCATCTTTGTACATTTTGGCCATATTATATCAAAAGTGCAAGCAATTTTACCACAAGGTGTAGATACCCCATTCTGTTTCTAATCTAGGTATTGCTTGGCAAGACAATATTTTGTTCTCAATATCCCAGGAACTAGCAGATACATGCAGTGTTCTGATATATTTAAGATACTTTTAAAAACATAGAAGTAAAAATTTCAAGGAATATACAAAGGAAACCAAATTATTTTACTAATATAGTACTTACATTCTTTTAATATTTTAAAGATCTACTCAGATTACATTTGCAACCATCTGCTTTGTTCAGAATGTTTGAAAAAATGTTTGATTTTAACAAAAAATATTAAAAACACTATGATCAGACCTTGTTTATATTTAATATGAGGCTGAATTGAATAATTAAGAGATACTAAAGTAACACATGGGAAATAATGATTGTTAAGTCCTGGGAATAATGGCACTTGAGACGAAGCATATCCAACAAGTCTTTATTGTTTGCTCCATTCTACGAACAACGACAACCCCAGAGGCGCGCAAGCCTCTATTTATACTCTCCGATCCCCGGGCAATTCCCCCAGTCACAAGGTAGTCCTTTCCTGCCTTGCGCATGCGCGCAAGGCTGGCGCTGGTCAGTCTGGTCCCGGGCAGCTTCTGCAATTGCCCGGGACTCTTGCAACTTTCCCGCGCCTGCTTCTGCAGGCACGGGACACAACACCCCTCCCCCCTAGAATAAACAATGCTGCGCCCGACATGGACGCCACCTTTGGTAGAAGGGTGTGAAGGAGCCGCCGTATCGTGGCAAATCATGCTGTCTAGTAGAAACTCC
>NW_015387850.1:16525-62894 GCF_001527695.2 Protobothrops mucrosquamatus
GACAACTTCGAGTGCAGCAATACCTTTGAATTTTTTGTCTTGAGTTTTTAATACAAATATTTTCTCTCTATTTCATTCATTTATGTTTTTGGTAGAAAGGAGAGGGAGAATCAGCCCTTTAAGATAGATTAGGTTGGAACCTGATACTACAAGGACTCAGAAATCTACTTTATTATTCTAGAATATAATAACAGAATCTTGAAAGTCTATCCTTTCATATTAGGCAAAATCAAGGCATGATTATTTTGGTTTTCTTTCTCATGTTTCCTTCTCTCTCTAGACTGTGTAATCTTTATTCAAGTCTCTACTTCTAAATTCCTTCATCCCTTAACAGTTCTTTCATATCAAGCAGCTCTAAACTTCTTAACAAGAAGAAAGAATACAAGATTCAGTGACAAGTCTATCCTGAAAGAAGAGCTTTTTTCCCCATCAGATCATCTTTTATCAATCACAGAGTATGTAAGAATGAATGAATATAACTTGAGACAGCATCGTTCTTTAATTATTTACCACTCATGTTTCTATTTCCATGTATAGAAGTAAAACAAGAAATATATGTCTCTTTATCTAGCTAATTTAAGAAAAGATCAGAATAAGGTGAATATCTAACACATTAGGCAGGATACGAGGTGCAGACTATGCAGAGAGGCCTCAGAGATCGTCCAATACACCATGGCAGGATGTAAGATGCAGGTGAAAACAACATACACTGAATGGCACAATCAAGTAGGTGGCAGTATGTTTTATCTGCGTAGCCGAAATGTTTGGAGCAATATAAAATGCCATAAAATACCATAAAATAAAATAAATACAATTCTTATTTCAGCTGCATTCATTTCTTTGTCCTGGCCTAACCCACTTTTAGAGCATAGCCTATGTGTTGCCATTCAAAGACCAAGGATTATGCAGTCTCAAGCTATTTTAAATTACTTTAAGTTTCCTTCAGTCTAAGGAAGATGTTAAGTGAAATTGGTCTGGAATTTGGTAAATTAATGAATATGTAACATATTTTCTTGGAACACATGGCATGGTTTAAATTCTGTGCTGGATCGTCATTACTTCTGTGTAAACCAGTGTTTTCAGCTCACAGATATGTTGGACTATACTGCCCATCCTGGTCAGCCAGAAGCCAATTGTTTTACTGGATCATGATGAAAGTTATAGTTTAATAAATGGATGGAACTCACTGGAAAAAGGCTGATCTGTGAATATTTTTGCTACAGTCTTCCTACACTCCTAATGTCCAAACACTCTTGTAAAACAATTCAGGTCTATTAGCATCCTTGATTTAGTGCTTTTTTTCCATATTGGAAATTCCCCCATGTGGGAACATTACCTCAGATATAAAACAGTTCCCAAGAATCTTTGTTGAACTCCAAACCATGCAGTGGGTAAAAAACAAGTACAGACAACTAACCTGTAATTCATCCAAAAGTTAGATCCCATCCTCTTCTGGATAATTTCACAACACCAAAGTGTTTGAAATACATAAAAGGGTCTCCATGTGTATTGGCAAAAACAAAAGAGCATCTGCTAAAGAGATACATTGCACACTGAAACAAGAATAAATGGCTGAAGAATCTAACAAATGAACTAAAGATTCCTGCCCCCCCCCTTCCAGTGGAGGAACAAGCAACATCTTGAGCATGAGATTACAGTTTCCTTCAATTTTTCAGATCTGAACAGAGAATGACATGTTAAGGAGGCAAGCCACAAAAGTTCAGTTACTATATGGGTTACAGAATATATATTATATTAGTTTTACTAGCATGTATGCTGTCAACTCTACAACGAACCTGGCTGCAGCCATTATGCTCGTTCTAGTTTCCCACAAGAATGGGAGGGTGTGTGGAGGATTTCTACTAGTTTAAACATTTTACTGTCCCCTGGGAACCAAGGTCATTTCTGTCTGTTAGATGGGGGGGTGAGATTTATTAAAGAGCCTACCAAATTGTTCTGTTGGGTAATGTAGCTTATTGCATAGCATTGGAGTGGGAAGTTCAACTTTATAATATTGTCTCTTTTTGAAGGGGATTTCAGACTTGGTTTCACTTTTGACCATTTCGATACTACGGTATGTAACCAATAAACATGTTCTTTGAGGAAGTTTCAAGCCTCGGAGTTCTGATTTGTTTGGTCTTGTCTATTGGAACCTTGACATATGCACTGCAATCCTTATGGAGCTTAACATGGAAATAATGAATTATAACACTGTGGGCCAAAACAGTCAAATTAATCAATTTTATGTAGAGGAGTGGGCTATTTAGTGGGATCTATAAGCTTCCAAGGTTAAGCACCACGATTTAGCCTGATCTAAATCTACTGTAGGTCCAAATTGTGTCTGTGTATTTTTTGTGTTTTGTTTTGTGGATTTTGGGATTTGTATACTTCGTAAAGATCTTTGGAGTTGGGCAATAACAAATTTAAGAATACACAGAAATAAATATTTGGTCTAACTTTACTGTTTTTCACATGAAACTGTTAGGCACAAGGAACCACAACAACTACACATATAGGCCAAAGCAGTGTCTTTATTGTTGATCATCTATTTACAAGAATCTCAGCAGACTGATGGCATCCCCCTGGGAAATGACAGATAAAGGCTTCAATAGTCTATGATTTCCTTCCATGGAGAGCTGGAATGCCTTTTTTATTTCCCTCTCTTGTTTAGCAATAGCACTTAAACTTATATACCGCTTCACAGTGCTTTATAGCCTTCTCTAAGCAGTTTACAGAGTCAGCTTATTGTCCCAACAATCTGGGTCCTCATTTTAGTGGGTGATTTCACCACATAGGCAGATGTTTAAATGTGAATGTGGTCTTAATCTGCCATTATTATTCATTGGGAAGTGTAAGTTTATTTTAAAAAACACACACCTAGTTTTAATATTTTAATAGCACCATTCTGCTGTTTTTAAGTTGTCCAGTCTTGCTTATGAGGTGCACTTTATGATGAGGGGATATCGGCTAGGAAGGAATGCTCAAAATTCTTTTACATTCTGGTCTCTTCTCAAATTAAAGTTTTTGATGTGCGGCCATGAAACAGGGCCTTTTTAATGGCACCTCCCCACTACAGTAATCACTATTAAAGGCATTCAGATTGGTTCTATTCTTATGGATAAGTGGGAGATAAAGCTGGGAGACACACAAGGCTCCCCCTGCCGCCAATTTTACAGATAATTTGATAGTTTGTATGGAATGTTACACATTAGTTACATATAATTTCTATAGCTTTCTGAAAATATGGGCAATTCATCTCCAATTCTTGTTCAAAATTCCACTTAAAATCATCATCATCATCATCAACATCATCTTTGCACAAATATTAAATCAAAATCTTTGTCTCTTTGGCTTAGTTCTACCATTACTTGTCTGATTTAGGATATAGTCTCCAGATCTGTGCTCTCAATTTTCCAACTCAAGTTGTAAATATGTAAATATGGAATTGGGAAACAGTGAAAGGACTGAAAACCAAGTCTACAAGAATAGTTAAAAGACCTAGGTATGCTATTTATTTATTTAATTTTTATCCCACATTTATTACTTAATAACTATTGTAACTCAAGGCAGCAAACATACATAATACTCCTTTTTCCCTACACAACTGCAACCTTATGAGTGGGTTGGGCTCAGAAAGAGTGATTGGACCAAAATCACCCAGCCAGCTTTTATGCCCAAGGCGTGGCTAGAAATAATGGTCTCCTGGCTTCTAGGCCAACATCTTAAACACCGCCAAATTTACAGAAGAGAAGTTTGAGAGGACCATAATGGCTTTAAATATCTGAAGGTCTGCAAGGGTTCAGACTTATGCTCAACATAGGTTGGGTGGATGTCTACCAGGGAAGGTATAATGGGATTGTACTTGATGATCTCTAAGGACTCTTCCAACTCTATGATTCTGTAAAATACTGCACTGTGTATAGAAATTAGCAAAATAAATTATCTTAAGAGAACCATGTAAAAAGATAACTAAGAATGTGCCTTTAAATCTGCTAAGGAGCTTAGCCTCGAAAAGCAGTGTAACTTTATTAAACATGGTGTGACTAATCTTCAAACTGAATCTTCTGCATCATCACGGTGTGGTCAGGAGGTGAGGAAGCACAGCTGGTATTCACGTTTCCATATCTCCTCCAGGCATTGAGAAAAGCTGCTCTGATTTTTAGCAGACTTTGTGCAAAGGTCAGGTCAGTGCAAATAGTCCCATCACAGAGACTCTCACTTTTAGTCTTATCTAAAGTTGCTCAAATAAGTGGCATACAAGAAATAGTAAGTAATAAATAACTGACTGATCCCAGTTCTACTTTGTAGCTTCCTGCCTGTTTCTTAAACCTAATTTCTCAGTGATAATACCAAGAAACGGAAGGCTCACTTTCACTGAAAGATAAGACCGTGTTATCTTGTGAAAAGCAGAAAAGAAGCAATGGGTGGGGTTGGGGTTGCATAAAAGAAGGGCAAAAATTCATCCTTGCACCTCATTAAAGACGGTGAATAAACAGGAAACAGTGAACAGATGTTAGTACAGCAGATTAGATAACTTAAATGGAAAAGAAAGATTTAAAAGTTTAAATACAGGTGTTTCCAGCTTCCCTTGGCTTTAGATGAAAGACACTGTAAAACGTGGGTTTTCTGCCTCTTTCAAGACAAAAATGAGCTATCATCTCAAGAATCTCTCCCCCTCTCTACGTTAACTGGCTCCATAGCGAACAATCCACACGGATGTCAACCTAGCTTTTTGAAATAGTTTTATCAGTTTTAAACCTTCCATAATTGCCTGGTTTTCTTGGCTTCTTTCACAAGAATAGAAAGGAACAAGGCCAGCATTAGAAAGTAGAGGTGTGCAGCCTGAGTTACAGTATTCAATAATGCTTCCTCATAAATCAAGGTGTATACACTGTTACCTGGTTATTGGTTACTTGAGTCACAACTTGTCTCCTCACCCAATAGCAAAAACAAAATAACTTTAATTTTTCTGCCAAAGTAAAGCCTGTCCCACTGTTTTTATTGCCTGAGGCCATGCATGTTTGCTTATGAGCAGGAAGAAAATGTCTCTGTAATGGTGTTTGTGTTGTTTTGTTAAGGAAAATATTGTGGCATCATCACCACTTCATCATGTCTCTGTCCAGACTAGGCACACAAAATGGCAACATCTTGTGATGAGAATGGGATTTCCTGAACATATTTCTTCTAATGCATATTTTGTTGCTGAGACAAAATTTGTTGCATTTCTGTGTTTGGAGAGTTCACGCTGTGTGAAATGAGAGCAGAGTAGGGTCAATATTTAACCATGTGAAATCAGATTCTTATTTTGAATAAAAATAAAATCGTCTCGCTTCAATTCTTTGGTAGAGGAAGAAATGATGGCACAAACTCCAGTAATTAAAATGTTGAGTGAAGTAAAAGCAAATGCTTTCCATAATTTGCCACTCTTTGTTGTATCTTTTCAACTGATCAAACAAAAGACAATAGAGTAAGGAAGATTTTGCTTTGCTAAAATTTCCAGAACTAACTCTAATTATTCTGCAAGAATTAAAATACAAAAGTTCAGATGTCTCTGTATAACATGTTAGTGCTATGTATAAATACCTTCCACAGGAATGTTCCTATTTGACATTCACATTTGCATCATTAAACACATGTACAGTTAGAAAACGTATATTTTCAATTGATCAAACAAAAGACAAAGGAGCCAGGAAGATTTTGCTTTGCTGAAACTTCCAGAGGAACGAACTCTATTGATTCTGCAAGAATTAATATATAATATAAAAAAACAGACCCAAGCAAAGTAACTGAACAAAATCCAAAATCTCAGGCATGTTTAATAAAGAAATAAAAACAACAAGTCATAACAACAAGGAATTTGGCCATTCATGGTGAGAATGTTGCGTGCTGCAGTGATCCTGGGGGCTATACTAGCCATAAATTTGTTACTAGAAGCTGCAAGCAAGCATGACAGACCTCTGTTGAAAAATTAGGCAAAATATCAAAATAACTAATTGATACTAATGAATACCACAAATTGTATTATCTATGTGTGTGATTCTGGGTAGGCAGTAATAATAAACAATATAAAACAAGTAAGAAAAAGAAATTTAATTTGTTCTTCCTTGCTGTGGGTCCTAAGGGGAAAAAAAAATATGAGGTTTTGCTTTGGGGAGGAAATAGGACTGTAGTAGGGGAAGCAAACATTATATTCAGTGCCTGCACAGTTCCTTTTAATTATCATTCCCTGATATATAATTTGTCATATGTAATTTGCATTTTAAGAATAACATGTCCATTAGCCACTTCTACTTTGTGCCTAAGCTTTCATATTTTAGTTCACACATCAAATAAATGTAGGCTGAAACAAAGTCTAGAAAATATTTATATTAGAGATGACATATGTGGAACTATATAAAAGCAGAAGGAAATTCAGGCAAGAAAATTAACACCATTTGGAGCACAAAATATAGTACAGGCCTTTTTTTTAAGTTCTTCACCTGCTTTTCCCATCCCTACCTAATTCATCTAAACGGGAATCAGCAGTTAAAAGAAGATGGTGCATTTAAATAGTTTTAAGTAACATTCCACTAAATGTTATTTAAAATGAATTTACAGAAAGTATAGTATCTTCGACAGGCAAAAAAAAAAAGCTAGCAAATTAAAAAAAATCACAAGCTTCTTAGACAAGTGCTGAAAGCAGTGAATTAGGAAAATAGGCAATATATGATGTGACAGTTGGCTATTTGGAGAACATAAATGAGTACAGATAGTTCTCAACTTACAATTACAAAAGTTTCTATTGCTAAGCAAAACAATTGTGCCCTATTTTACGACCTTTCTTGTCACAGTTGTTAAGTGAATCGTTGCAGTTGTTAGTAACACAGTTGTTAAATGAACCTGGCTTTCCCATTGACTTTGATTGCCAGAATGTCACAAAAGTTGATTACATAACCTGAGAACATGCAACGATGATAAATATGAAACAGTTGCCAAGCATCTGAATTTTGATTATGTGATCATGGTGATGCTGCCATGGTCATAAGTGTGAAAAGCGGTTATAAGTCACTTTTTTTCAGTGCTGTGTAACTTTGAACAGTCACTAAACAAACAGTTATAAGTCCAGGACTATCTGTAGATACTAGGTATCATAGAGAATAATGATCCAAAAGTTTCATCTTTTACTGATTTGAAATACTATAATGAGAAAATGCTTACTTGGTTTTTGACAAATATTATTTCTATTTTTTATTTGTTTACATAGATTTTTCTTAGCAATATAGGAAAGAATAATGGGAATTTTAGCAGAGTTCATACAACTCATTGAATCGTTTAATTCAAAAGCCAATATTATTTGATATTACTGGAAATAGTGATGTTGATATTGTTTTAGTTTCATACTAGAAGTTTCTTATGATTTTTAAATACCAACTATCAAAAATCCCAATCCATCCTGAACAATGATTGCAAATAGAAGACTTAGCATCATTCTTTGAACAACAACATAATATCATAAGGGTCAAAATGATCCAAATCAAAGCAACTAATAGTTACAAAACTTCCATACTGCTGTTAAAATACACTATACAAAGGTACTTTTTACAGTCTAATTTCCCTAGCAGTCAACACATTTAAACTTGTTTGCATGTAAGTGTTCAGACTGTGCTTTATGTTTAATTGTCTTAGTAAAGATATAACCTTGCTTAATTATTACATGGCACTTATATAAAAAGCCAAGTCAAACTTTTTATACATATACCATGTGTTCATCATGTACTGTAGAGAATTATTGCATGCCAGAATCAATTTTATGAGACGGGTGGTCATATAAATATGATTAATAAATAAAAATAAATAAATTACTATAAATAAATTGCTAAAATAAACTAATTGAAAAATAAAAGCAGCATTATCTTTACTTAGCCAGAACTGACTACAGTGAAAAGACTTAGCAGGATCATGCTTCGGAGGAAGACCACAAAGATAATCCAGCACTAGAAATTAGAAAACCAAAAAACCAAAACTCATCCTAGAAGAATACCAAATACCAAACTGAGAAAAATTACATGATTACGCCAATGGAATCATTAAGAGTAAAGCTGTATGGAGACTTTATCTTTTGAAGTATATTTATCTCATTATTTCCTGGCCTTTAATCTGATATCCCATTTATGGATATAGAAAATATTTTGTTCAAAATTACCCATAAAATTCTGTGTCCCTGATTTATGACTGTAATAAAGCTTTGATTTTATTTTACTTGATCTGTGCTTCTCTGAGCAGTGCAAGACAAACTTCTTATCCTAAATTGTATGATAATTCTTTTATGGAACTGTTCAGTTTATGGTGTTTAAAAGGAAAAGTCTCAAAAGAGCTGACTCATTGTGGCTATTTTCCCCACCCACTCCATTTATATTCTAGCATGTCTGACTCATTTGCCAAAAGTGATTAAGCTGTGATTTTTTTCATATCACTACTTAACCCCAAACGGGATTGGTTTTAGACAGCATGGAAATCTTCCATTTGGTTAAGAGCAAATAAGGCAAGTGTTACAATTCTTTTTTTTAATTGCATTTGTAAATAAATAATTGTTGTATGAAACAAGAAATATAAACAAGTGCAGTATTTTAATACCAGTAATCCGTCAAGGTTTCCTTAAAATTCTGAAGTGATTGTACCTTTCTACATTTAACTCATCTTTTGAGTTTTTACTAGATTGTCCTTAAAATGTGGGATTCTGCCTTCTAGATAAATGCTAGAAAATATAATAAAGTGAAGGTTTACTGACACATATTTTCTCTACTAAATGCTAGTAATTTGATGTGGTGCCATCTTTTCAACTTGGATATTCTTAGGTAAGATCATAAAGACTGCAAAGATTGCTGACCTGTTGGAAACTGCTAGCAGTAGATTGAGAGTCACTTTAAAAAATGATCTCAAGAAAGCCTATTGTACCTAATAAAGACTAATATATTTATTACAGTATAAGCTTCAGTAGATTACTGTATCAAATGAATTAATAAACAGCACGTAATCTGGGGGTTCTCCTGGACTCATGACTCCTGCTCAAAATGCAGATGGCAGTTGTGGCCAGAAGGATCTTTGTGCAACTGCAGATTGTGTGTCAGTTACATTCTTTCCTAGACCAACAATTCCTGCTCACAATCACTCAAGCCCTAGTTATCTCTCTTCTTGATGATTGCAACATGCTCTACATGAGGCTGCCCTTGAAAAGTATCCAGAAGCTTCCATTGATTCAAAATGCAGCACCCTCATAGTTTTGTGCAAACCTAGATGTGCACATGTGTTGTCGCTCCTACGGGAGCTGCATTAGCTGCAAATTTGCTTCTGGGTCCAATTCAAGGTTTCATCTTTAAAGCCCTACATGACTTGAGACCAGGTTCTTTGAAGGGCTGGCTTTTCTCAGTCACATCTATCCTACCCACCAGAGCAGGGAGGCAGGGAATGCTACGGGTCCCTCTCCTAAGGAAGTACATCTAGCAAGACCAAAAAGAAGGCCCTTCTCCATGGTAGCTCCCTTCCTGTGGAGCATCATCTCACAGAGATAAGATTGGCCCCCATTTGGCATTCTTTCATAAGTCCCTGAAGACATGGTTTTGTCAATTGGCCTGGGGAACCCAGAATGGAATGGATCCCATCAAGTGGCTTATTCCATGACTGATTGCTGTCACCAGGGGAATGGATGTTTATTACTTTTTCATTGTTTTTATATTGGGTTTTTATCTTTGTAAGCTGCCTGGAGTCACTGAGCATGAGTTGGGCAGCCATACAGATTTTCTTAAATAAAAATATCCTGAACTGACCATAATGTTTAATTCGAATCAAATTGCAACAAGACTACTTATAACATCCATTATTTGTTATAACAAGTAATATTTATCTTTTAAATAATATCAGAAGGCAAAAAAGAAAATCTAATTTTAATAGTGTATTTTTCAAGAGCAACCCCAACATACAAAAAAGATGATAGGCCCTAGAAAGATTTCAAAGAAGAGCAACAAAAATAATAAGGGGTCTGGAGACTAAATCATATAATGAACAGCTAAGATAATTAGGTATGTTTAGCCTAATGAAGGAAGGCTTAGGGGAGATATAATGGCCATCTTCCAATATTTGAATGGCTGTCACAGACAAGAGGGGGTTGATTTATTCTTCATAGCACCTGAAAGCAGGAGAAGAAGCAATGAGTAGAAGATTATCAGAGGAAGATCTAACCCAAAATTAAGGAGGAATTTCCTGACAGTGAAAACGATTAATCAGTGTTTGCTTTCCAGAAATGTTAGTGTTCCATTGCTAACACTTTTTTTTCAAGAAAAGATTGGACAAACGTTTGTCTGGGACGGTATAAGGATTCCTGCTTGGGCAGGGGGTTGAACTACAAGTACTCCAAGGTCCCTTCCAGTCCTATAATTCTATAATTCCTTGCTCACACAGTGTACTGGTCAGAATGAGTAATCTATAATTAAGAATTATGGTTAAAAATTCAAGAAGCCTAAAAACTTCACCAATTCCTTTATGTATTTAAAAATCAACAGAATATCTAGAAAGTAGGAATTAGGCTTAAAAGCAGATATAGCCATTTCCCATCTCTGTGTTATGTACTGACACGTCATAAGCAGTGAAGCTGGAACAAACAGGTTCTGTGAATTGGCATCTTGCTCTTTTGGAGTCGGCCAGTATAAATCAGAAATTTTGGCTTCTTGTTATGAAACAATATCCATAATTAAGAAACAGCACATCAGAATGCTTCATAGCTCATTGTTCTGAACGATCATTCCATTTGTGGTTAACTATAAAATTTATTTTTTAATGGTAAAATGTATAATGTAATTTGCTACATCACTGCTTTGGGGTTTACTTTATAATTGAATAGTGGCCCAGAAATCAAATAAATAATTTTTTTTAAAGGCTCTTGGAAGGTTTAATTTGTTTCTACAAAAGAATTCTACCCAACCCAGAAGTTTCTATGGGTAACCTGAATGTTCAAACCTCTTGCAAATGTTGATGGGGATTTTTTTAGCACTCCGTAGTATTTTGTTTAGCTCCTTTGAACTCTTGAAATCATGAGAAATCCATATTATATTTTCCTAGATTTTTCCTTTGCATTGTTCTTTACAATATTCCATCATCTAAGAAATTTGCAGTGTGCATGCTCTTCATTAATATGCATTACTGAAAAGATAAGAAAGTTCTTATCACATTAATAACTTGCCAATTGTATAAATGAGATGAATACTAATAAAGTAGAATATTCAACAAAGCTGGAAGGAACCCTGTAGGTTATTTAGTCCAACCCTCCACCCAAGTAGGAGACCCTACATCATTTCTGACAGATGATAGTCCAGTCTCTTCTTGAAAGCCTCCAGTGATGAAGCTCCCATGATTTCTGAAGGCAAGGTGTTCCAGTGGTTGATTGTTCTCACTGTCAGAAAATTTCTCCTTGTATTTAGGTTGAATCTCTCTTTGATCAGTTTCCATCTGTTATTCCTTGTCTGGCCTTCAGGTGCTTTGGAAAATAGGTTGACCTACCCCTCTCTGTGACAGCCCCTCAGATATTAGAACACTGCTATCATGTCTCCCCTGGTCCTTCTCTTCACTAGACTAGCCAGTTCCTGTAACCCGTTATTCATATGTTTTAGCCTCCAGTCCCCTAATCCTCTTTGTTGCTCTTCTCTGAACTCTTTCTAGAGCAGTGTTTCTCAACCTTTTTAATGCCGCGACCCCAACCGGTCGTAAGTCGAGGACTAAACCGGTTGTAAGTCGAGGACTAAACCGGTCATAAGTCGAGGACTAAACCGGTCGTAAGTCGGGGACTACCCAACCGGTCGTAAGTCGAGGACTTTCCCTGCGCGGGAGCGCCGTGCATGCGTGGTTGCGCCCCCTGCGCCGGCCGAGGCGTAGCTGGCAAGCGGCAGAGACGGAGCAGGCCAACCACCAGCTGGCCCAGCCCAAGGGAGGTAAGGCACCCGCTGGAAAAGGGGGAAAAAATGGTGGACAAAAAAAAGGCAGACAAAAAAAATGGCGGACAGCCTTGCTTGGCGACCCCCATGAAATGGTCGATCGACCCCAAATGGGGTCCCGACCCACAGGTTGAGAACCACTGTTCTAGAGTCTCAACATCTTTTTTATAGTTTGGAGACCAAAACTGAATGCAGTGTTCTGGTCTTACTAAGGCTTTATAGAGTGATATTAGTACTTCACATGATCTTGACTGAATCTGTTAATGCAATTTAGAATTGCATTGGCTTTCTTGGCTGCAGCCACACACTGTTGGCTCATATTTAATTGATTGTCCATTAAGACTCCAAGATCCCTCTCACAGTAACTGCTATTAAGCCTGGTTTCACCCAATCTATATGTGTACTTTTGGTTTTTCTTGCCTAAGTGTAAGACTTTTCTTTACATTGAATTTCATTTTGTCAGATAGGGTGCAGTTTTCAAGTCTGTCAAGATCCATCTGGATCTTGAGCCTATAATCTAGGGCAGGGATGTCAAACTTGCAATGTCACGTGACATGTTGTGACGTATCATGACTTTTTTGCCATTGCCAGCAATGGGGTGGGCGCAGTTTCGCTATGATGCATCCGGCCCATGGACCAGCAGTTTGACACCCTGATCTAGGGTGTTGGATATTCCTGCCAGATTAGTATCATCTACAAATTTGATGTTACTCTTCTATTTCCTCATCTAAGTAGTTTATTAAGATATTAAAGAGTACTTGGGCCTAAGACAAAACCTTGTGGTACCCCACTGCTTACTTTCCTCCATGTAGATGTAGTACCATTAAGGACTACTTGTTGAGTATGGTTTGTCAGCCAGTTACAGATCCATCTGATGGTGATGCTATTTATCTCACTTTTTTTCTAGTTTACTAAGAAGTAGGTTGTGGTTTACTTTGTTGAATGCCTTGCTGAAGTCTAAGAATACTATGTCCACAGTATTTCACTGGTCTACTAATTTAGTCACTTTGTCAAAGAATGAAATAAGACTGGTTTGGCATGATCTCTTTTTAACAAACCCGTGCTGACTTTTAGTTATAACTTTATTCATATCTAGATGTTCGCAGATCTGTTTTTTTATTACCCTTTTCAGTATCTTCTCGGGTATTGATGTTAGGCTGATTGGTCTGTAGTTTCCTGGGCCTGGTTTTTTCCCCCCTTTTTTGAAGATGGGAACCACATCAGCTCTTTTCCAGTCCTCTGATAGTTCCCTGGTGCTCCAGGATTTTTGAAAGACATGGTACAATGGTTCTCAGATGATATCTGCCAGCTCCCTTAGAACTCTGGGATGAAATCCGTCAGGTCCTGGTGATTTGTATTCATCAAGATCAGACAGATGTAAAATAACCTTGATACAGAGGATAGTTTAATGTTGGATGGATTGCTCATATTTAAATAGCATTGGTGACATTGTGGCTCCATCCTTGATTTTAGTATTTTAATAGCACATGGACATTCAGGGGAATATAATTTTAATAGTTTTGAAAAGAATACAGTGAAACTCTTATCTGTGATAATTTCAGGTATCTAATATATGAACTAGCTTTAAGACAATTCTCCTGTGAATTAATTCCATTATCTGTTAAACTCCTTGTAATATATTAATGTTAAATGTGAACTTGAACTCTTTAAATTTGTAAAAAGAATATAAATCTATTAAAATTTTCAGTCCTTGGGACACGGTGGCATTTCTGATTCGTAAAGTGGGGAAAATTAGTTTTACATTACATTAAAATTACATACAGTAAAATTACATTACATTTCATTTTACACATACTTATTATTACGTGACAACAATTTATTAATGCTACCACTGCTCTAGTATTGTCAGGATTTCTCTAATGAGAAAAGTAAAAGAAGTTTTGTGATTGCATTGTCAACCAATCGATGACATGTACAGATATTCCTTGACTTACAACCACAAATGAGCCCACGATTTATGCTGCTAAGTGAGAAATTTGTTAAGTGAGTTTTGCCCCATTTTACGACTTTTCTCACTATGTTCATTAAGTGAATCACTTAACTTGTTAAATTAGTAACACAGTTGTTAAGTAATCTGGCTTTCCCATTGTCTATGCTTATCAGAAGGTCACAAAAGAGGATCACATGACCCTGGAACATGCAACCGTCATAAATGTGAGCCACTTAAGCATCCAAATGTAAATCATCATGTGACCATGGGGATTCTGCAATGGTCATAAATGAAGAATAGTCATAAGTCACTTTTTCAGTGCCATTGTAACTTCAACAAACTGTTCTAAATCGAGGACTACTTGTATGCAACAGACATTCCTGAAACCAGTGCTTTTTTTGTAAAAAAAAAAAAAAAAAAAAAGCTGCCGGAACTCACACACGTCATACAACCCATCTTGCCTACCCTACAAGGCTCCATCCAAAAAAGGTGCTGGAACTCTGTTCTGGTCGTTCTATGACAAAAACAGCCTTGCCTGAAGCTATAGGACAATGCAAACTTTGCGAGTTGTATCCAACTCTATAAACTATATAGATCCCAATGTCCCGTGGCTCTAATAGGAGGCGCCTATTTGGGTTTTCAAACATTTAAAGTCACAGTTTTGGTATGTGATCAAACTTAATGTCTATGATATCCTTTCTCTAGAAGAAAAACAACTCAGCAAGTTTGTTAGCAATAAATCAGGTTGTTCTAAAAAACTCATTTTTAATGAGAGATGCATTGCAATAAGACTTTGCTTAACAGGATTACGAGTTATAATATATAATAATTTCAGTTATTTTTGCTGGAGAAAGCGTGAAGAAAATAAATAAGCAAGAGAATTCAGTTCTGGCATCTCCTGTTGAAAGACAGGAGTATAGTGAAGTATAACATTTGGGGGAAATTATTGATTGAAACCATGGTAAAAGGGCAAGCCCCACATCCCACTAGATATGGTACAAACACACACTTATCTTATTTATATTTCTTTCTGTTCATTTAGCATTGCTTTAACTTTGGTTAAAATTATCTGCCTTGAAATGGATGACGAAGTATCATGTAAATGTTTGAATGAATTTCAGTTTAAGAGAGTTTCATCAGAAATATCCATAGTGTTATCATGTGGATATACTGTATAGGAAATAGGCTTCTACCCATCAGTGAATAAACTATGATTACATAAACAATAAATCTGACATTTAAAGATAGCAAACCTGAACATGCTTACTCAGGAATAAATTTCATTGATCTGAGTAGATACAGTCCTATACAAAAGAAGATAAGCTTTTCTTAAGTTTATTGTTCTAGCTATTTATAAACACATCAGCCTTGGCAAATTTCAGCCTTCACTGGATAATTTTCACTGTGTCATTATTCTGCTACTGGAGTCTGGGTGCACTTTATTTGCACTTCTGGATATGCATGTATCCATGTCTGTAATTACACTTCTTTTGCAGTAATTTTCTCTAGAATAAAAAGCGTATGTGGTGGGCAGGTAAAAAAAATACCCTCAAAAGTACTGGAAAGAAATATACAGTATTATTCAAAACATTTTGAAAACAACATTTCAGCTGAAACCTCAGGGTTTTTTTTGTTGTTGTTGTTTTAAAAAACGAGGAAACACATAAATAAAAACTATTCTTTTCTTTCCCCCTTTTTTCTATGATTATGTGTAGTTATCCTTAAAATAATAATAAATAGTAGTGACATATCAGTTTTACAGAGTTACTTTTTTATTTGTGTCCCTTTGAGTCATTGTTGATTCCTGGCAACTCCCTGGATAAGCCTGTTCTGTCCTAGTGCTGAGAGAGTGACTGGCTCAAGGTTACCTGCCTGGCTTTGTGCCTAAGATGGGACTTCAATTCATAATTTCTTGGTTTCTAACTTGGTGCCTTGATTACTATGCCAAAGTGGCTCTTACAGAGTTACAGCAGTTATTTTTAAAAAAAACGATATTCAGCTCTACACAATCAATTAATCAATTGATTAATAAATTCAACCCTGAACTTCAAATTTCATGACAATTGTAACCTCTCTGTTGATCTACTTAAATTTTACTCTTTTATCCACTAAAAAAAAATAATGTTTTCTGGCAAGAATACATTCAACAAGCAATTGCTAAAGAATATGAACAGGACTTGCCTATTACATTGTGGGAATATATTTCAGAAGATACTGTATGTAGCAATTCTAACACTAAATTTACAAAGAGCAGGAATTATTACAAAAATCTATGAATGTTTCTCAATAGGATAGAATGAAGACTAATGCGATATTTTAAAGGTAATTGTATACTGGTGTCAGCGTAGATGTGCTACATTGCCTCTGATTAAACAGAATTCACGCAATACTGCAGAAAAAAATATATTGTACAATTAAGTCATTCAGTCAAGAACAGCAGAGCCAGTTATTAAAATTCTGCTGCATGGAAATTTCCATTTGCATCTTAGTATTTAAGCTTCCAGTTTTCAAAGCATTTTAGAACAATTATGATCTTGACTATCAGTAAAAAATAAACTGGGGGAGTCTGGTTTTATGGAATCATGTTTACTGCTTATGCATATTGTTGACCGGGACTTAGAAGACAGTATTAATTGTGAATACGTGCAGATGGCCCCGCTATCTCTGGCCACTTGCTGAACCATGAATGCAAGGTCATAAAAGGACAGCAAAGGAAGCACCCAATATCCTAACCCACCNAGGGTGACCCGCTCTCTCCTTCAGCTGAGGGGAGGGGGGGACCCCCTGGTGGGGAGGGCTGAGGATTTTGCCCAATATCTGCATGACAAAGTCGCTCGGATCCGAGAGGGCTTAGACTCCGACTGGGTGGCCCCGGGGGAGGAGACGGGAGCAGGTCTTGAGACTATTACATGGGAGGAGTTTGACTCTGTGGCTCCCGCGGACATGGACAGGATCCTGGGGAGGCTGAATGCAACCACATGTTTACTGGATCCGTGCCCCTCCTGGCTGGTACTGGCAGCTCGGGAGGGTACACGAGCCTGGCTCCAGGGAATTATAAACGCTTCTTTGCGGGAGGGTGCCTTCCCCATAGCCCTAAAGGAGGCGGTGGTGAGGCCCCTCCTTAAGAAGCCTTCCCTGGACCCAGATGTATTGGCTAACTATCGCCCAGTCTCCAACAAAGATAGTTGTTGAGAGTGTGGTTGCGCAGCAATTCCCTCGGCACCTGGAGGAAACAGTCTATCTGGACCCGCTCCAGTCGGGCTTCAGGCCGGGATACAGCACGGAAACGGCATTGGTCACGTTGGTGAATGATCTCTGGAGGGCCCAGGACAGGGGTTACTCCTCTGTCCTAGTTCTTTTGGACTTCTCAGCGGCTTTTGATACCGTGGACCACGGTATCATGCTGCAGCGTTTGGGTGAGTTGGGAGTGGGAGGCACTGTCATGCGGTGGTTCTCCTCCTTCCTCACCGACCGTACGCAGTCTGTATTGGCAGGGGGACAGAGGTCGACCCCAAGGCCCCTAACTTGTGGGGTGCCACAAGGGTCGGTCCTCTCTCCGCTTCTGTTCAATATTTATGTGAAGCCGCTGGGGGAGATCATCTGTGGCTTTGGGGTGGACTTCCATCAGTACGCTGATGATACTCAGCTGTACATTTCCACCCCAGGCCACCCCAACGATGCCCTTGACATGATGGCCCGATGCCTGGAGGCTGTAAGGGTCTGGATGGGGAGAAACAGACTCAGGCTCAACCCTTCCAAGACCGAGTGGCTGTGGCTA
Organism: Protobothrops mucrosquamatus; assembly: GCF_001527695.2. NCBI lineage: Eukaryota > Metazoa > Chordata > Lepidosauria > Squamata > Viperidae > Protobothrops > Protobothrops mucrosquamatus. The sequence goes on from NW_015387850.1 coordinate 34,215, forward strand.
CTGGCGTCTCGGCATAGTCAGCTGACTCCATCGCTGACTATAGGGGGCGAAATTTTGGCTCCCTCGGAAAGGGTTCGCAATCTGGGTGTCCTCCTGGATTCACGGCTGATGCTGGAAGACCAGTTGGCGGCCGTGACCAGGGGGGCGTTTTATCAGGTACGCCTGATACACCAGTTGCGGCCTTTTCTGGACCGGGACGCCTTGCGCACAGTCACTCATGCCCTTGTCACCTCCCGCCTGGACTACTGCAACGCTCTCTACATGGGGCTCCCCTTGAGGAGCACTCGGAGGCTCCAGTTAGTCCAGAATGCGGCCGCGCAGGTGGTGTTGGGAGGGACTCGTCGATCCCATGTAACACCGTTACTGCGCGAGCTGCACTGGCTGCCGGTGGCTTTCCGGGTGCGCTTCAAGGTGTTGATTATCACCTTCAAAGCGCTCCATGGCATCGGACCTGGATATCTCCGAGATCGCCTTCTGCCACAGATTACCTCCCATCGACAAGTATGCTCCCACAGAGTGGGTCTCCTTGGGGTGCCGTCAGCCAGACAGTGCCGGCTGGCGACCCCAAGGGGGAGGGCCTTCTCTGTGGGAGCTCCCACCCTGTGGAACGAACTACCTCCAGAGATCAGGGTGATCCCTGATCTTCCTTCCTTCCGCCGCGCCCTTAAGACATGGCTATTTCAGCAAGCGGGACTGGCCTAGGGGAAATTTTTAGCTGGGTTTTAATATAATTTTAAATTAACATAGGCCTAATATTATATCTTCTTTTAATTGTGTTTTAATTATAGTATTTTGTATTTTTGTAATTGTTTTATCTNCTACCATTATCTTCTCTGGAGTTTATTTTGACTCCTCAAATATACTTTATAGTCCTGGAAATTCTTGATGGTCTTCTATCCATGTACTAACTGACTGAGCATGCTTAATTTCAAAACCCTGAGAAAAGCAGCCAGTGCTGTCACCTGCTAAGTTGAAACTACAAAACTATAAACATTGTCCCTGGTTAGTAAATAAAATGGGCCTGGGATCTGGATTTTTTTTTAGTAGAAAAGCACCAGAAAATACTATACAAATTCCCTGGTTCTGTAAGAAAATTACTGAAATTATATACAGTATCTCTGGAACACTCCTTCCAGACTTTGGAACAGGCTTCAGTTTAATGACTGCAAAACAAATTACTTCTTGCAGAAGTAATGTCTCATCCAAGGTTAGGAAAATTGTTTTGTGTCTTTGAAAGCTCCTTTATCTACCTGGGTTACACAGTGTCTATGCTATATGAATAGTAGCATTTCACTTATTGTAGTACATTATGGAGATGTGGTTGCTATGGGCTCTGTTGCTTAGAAATCCAATTGACTACGGTTCTTCAGATGCTAAATAGGGCTTCATCCATTTTTATTTAGCATGCTGTAGCCCTTCACAGTATTTGTGGTTAAAAAAAGAGTTTATTGCTCAAGCATAAATGAGAGAAATTCATTTTAAGAAGGTCTTGTGGTATAAGAATTAGACTTGGAAAATGAGTCAAATCAATTTGCAAGTCAAATTCAGTGTAATACTAAATAACAACTAGAATAACAACAGGTCAGTCATAACTGATCTCTAATTTAGAAAATAGTGTAATTTCTTTGTAAATAAAGCTTAGGGTAGATAGGAATATTTTTGAGTGAAAGAGTGAACTATGACTTATTTTCGTCTCTTGTATTCAGAATTCATTTACGGAATCACAAATTTTCATTGTAAGGGTATTTCTTCCCCCCCACCCCTAAGCTAGTCAAACATGAAACAAATTCTGGAAATATGAAATCAAAACAATTTTCTGAGCAGAGAAGAGGCATATTAAGTATCCTATGTGTAAAGCAGTATCCCTCTGTGTTTTCTCTGAGATAATGCAGCCACAAAAACAGGAAAGGAAAATGTCATCCATTCCTAGTATATTTAGGCATTTAGTCTACTGTACATATTTCCTGTTTTCTGTTTGCAGGATTTGGCATGATATGACCCTTTGCCAAATTCAGACTAGCAGAAAACTGTATTAAGCTTTGAGTATAATTTGGAAGCCCCATCCTGTAGTTTCCTAGCAACTAAAGCACATATTTCCTCCTCTCAAGGATAACCAAAATGCAGTATTAGTTTCCTGAAAGGTAGCAGGATAAGCTGGTAGCTTAATATCTACAATAAATACCCACCTACAGTATCTCTTCTGCAGTGTATCTCTGTATTCTCCTATTTAAGAATGCCTATTTTTCGTGCAAGTTGAGAATTTATAGAAATTGGATAGATTCCAGCAAACTGCCTGACTAACAATCTGTGGTAGACCTTCAATTTCTCTTTGTTCTTTTTTGCCACTATAGCGGCTTTAGCACAAGGAGCAATATTCTCCTGAAACAGACCGGTGCCCCATCTATCTCTGTATTTTCCAAAGGGAGTAGAAAATTATTGCAGTGGCTTGCTAGGTCTTGACGCAGGAATCTTTCTTGTCCATTCCTTCTCTAGATGCTAGAGAATGTAATTACGTCTCCTATATGGACATGGATCTATCTATCTCCTTCAGTAGGCTTACTGAAAGTGAACTAGGGACTTTCATATTCTGCAGGAGAATATCTCCCAATCTTGGATGGGTAATAAGGGATCCATGGCTACATATCCTAAAACTTCTTTATTATTTGTTTATTTTATGTCTCCCCTTACTTTCTATTCCACTGAGTACTGAAGGCAACTTACAAAATGTATAAGTAAAATATTTTAAAAACAGGATACAAAAAGTTTAAACATATGTTGAAATTATCATTAACACTGATTCCAAAATTAAATCTTTTTGATCCCCTTCGTATCCTATCCTCCAGAGAAGAACTGCAAAAGCCTGATGGCAAAATTCTGAAGGACAACACTAACTTTTCCAGGAAAATAACATGTGAAATAAGTGGTTGAGCTAATCGAGCCTCTTGCAACCCTAGACCATGTAACAGTGATCCTTTTTCAAAAGGAACTTCTGATCATAGAACAATCCCTACCCTTGCTTGAATAACTTAGTCAAATGTATGACTGCTCTGTATTCCTGATTTGTAATAGCAAATTCACGACTGAGTTCAGAGCCTGAGCAAGATTCACATTCTGACTGACTCGACATTCTTCTCTTATCAGTCATGAGTTCATAAGAATTTTTGAGTGAAAGATTGAAAAGGTACTTCCCTTGTTATCCTTGGAAAGAAATTGGATTCTAAATGAAAGCAACCCAGTTACTGACATTACTGTAACCATTATTTACGCTTTTCAATAAGAATTTTGCTTTTCTTTGAGTTGCCAAGAGGATTGTCTAACCTTGGTTTCATACGTAACATTAAATAGATTTGATAGATGATAACCAGCACCTTGATTTGGGCTTGAAAGCACTGTCAACTGTGTAGCTTCTGCACTATATACGTTATTGTGCTGAACCAGTCAATACTTACTTGCAGAGTGGAAGATACATATTGCACTAGGTGCAACTGCTGGGTTATCTTCAAACACAATGTAAAACAAATTTCAATAGGCTAGGTGGAAGAGGTCAGGCCTAGAAAAAAATGGTCGTAAGCTAATTCCTCTCTTCTCCCTTCCTTTTCTCTTCTTACTTACATTTTTACACTACTAATTGGATATGAAAAAGCAAGCAAACAAAAAAAAAGAGGTGTGATCATTTTGCTAAATAATTTGTGGACAAACCATTTTTTCAGATTTGTCTGCCAATGGACAGGTGCTGCCATTTATTGTTGTGTAATGTCATTTGGGAATTCTTTGATATCATCTAGGAAGCCATTGAGGCTATGACACCTGAGGAAGTGGCCAGGGTTCTCTGTAGGATGAAGGACTGAGTTCCTCATTACCTTTGGAAATGTCTAATTCAGGTAAAAATTGCCAGCCCAATATGTGTTAGTTAAGTTGGAATGGTTCAGGTTCCCATTACAGGAAGGTGGGAGCAAGTGGTCCACAGATGGTCTTGTAAATTTTAGCACCCTCACACTAGAACTAATTTCCATCCAACGTCCACCCAACTTGATGAAATTGGGGAAGGCAGTTAAAAGTACTCTTCCATAGGGCTTTTGTGGAACTGTGAACTGTGGCAATGCATTATGGTAGTTTGATTGGCTGGGTCTGTTTTCTATTTTTATGATTATAAACATTCATCATAAAATCAAATGAGTAGACAAGGAATGCTTGTGTGTTTGTTCCACAATCCCCCCCCAAGCTTGTTTTGCAATTATAAATGAAACAATGATGCCTGAAATGAATTATTTTGTAGAGCAATATGAATTTATTTCTCCTGCAAACCAACTCTTGTCTTCCAATCCATACGCCATGGTAATTTATCCAGGGAGTTAGTTAGAAATTAGGAAGAGAGAGTGTTTCCCCCCATTCTTGGTTCCTAATGCAGTGCTATAGAAGTGGCATCATTGGTAATGACTCTTGGAAATGTACATGCTCCAGGGATATTAGTTCCTGCATACCTATACAGCCATTATATTTAGGAGTTATATTTAGTTATATTTAGCCATAATCAACAAGCACAGGAAAGGAATGATTAAAATAGTAATCTAAAGGAATGAGAAAAAGAAAACATAGGCAAAACTTGTTTTAACCAATACCATTCTCTACGCCGAGGGTGTCAAACTGCCGGATGCATCATAACAAAACTCCGCCCACCCCATTGCCGGCAATGGGAAAAAAGTCATGATACGTCACGACACATCATGTGACGTTGCGAATTTGGCATTCCTGCTCTATGCCCTTTCATGCCTTTCTGCCTTTTTTATTTCCATCACATCCATTCATACCACATTTTGTTCTTTTATCCTTCTTATTCTTTTTCTGTTTCAGAATTCATCCACTCTATTCATGATTTTCGTAGATTTTCCTTTACTCTTGATGCATTTACTATGCCATCATATATGTTTTGCAGTTTGATCTTTATTTATTTCTCTCACTGTGAATACACTATCTATATTTACTGTTATAAAACTCATTTGAATGCACATTTACTCATCTCCTATATTTTGTAAACTCCCTTCTTTTACCATACACACTTCTTAAGTATGGTAATACATTTCAACTGCATTTAGCATTTTTTCTCTTTATATAGCTAATTATAACTTCACACTGTTATACTCATATATTTTTATTCAGCACCTAGACTCTAAGACCTAGAGGCAAAAACTCATAAAGCCTGAATTAATTTATTTACACTACATTATTTGATTACTATAATCTTTGACTTCCCTCTTAGTGGTTCTCGTACTTATGTTTGATTTTAGTTACTTTTATGTGTCTAAGTTGTTTTTGTTATCAGTGTACATGCTATATCTGACTGCATGCTCAATAACTGTAAATGCATTTACAGTTTTACAGTACAATACTGCTACTACTGTTTCTGCTTATTGGACATTGTTCTTTCACAGTTGACTACTGCCTGCTACCTTTCTACTGATATTTATGTGTCTTAACATTTCTCTATTCTTTTCCCCGTTTTCAGAAATTGTTCTACAAATTAATCTACTGATCTAGTTTTTGTAATTTATTTATAATTTATTATTGTTCATTTTCTCTGTCAAATACTGCTACTTCAATAATTGGTATATTAAATTCTGATTCATATTTCTTATTGCATCATACACTCGTTATAACACAAAACATTCAAATTCCAAGCAAACAACATGATATTGCCAACATACAAAAGTAGATACACATTTGTGTTCCAGATTAGCACATCTCTAACAATACAGGTATTGTTACTTATTTACCCCAAGTACCAAGTTTTTGCCTTACTCCCTGTTCAATATTGAACCACTCACTGGTCATTCCATTTATTCTCATGCATACTTTATTTCAGTTATACCCCATTCTCGCTGCAGCCATTGTACAATTTGTAATTTTGTTCCTCTTTTTTTCCCCAATAATGATCCTCTTATATGCATTTTTCTCACACATAACCTCTTTCAATTCACCATTTTATCATGCATCCTTTTTCCTACTCTCCATTAGTACAACTCCATGTACTTCTGAAGCACTTTCTAATACAATTCCGTTCACTCACTTCCTTACTACCTTTTCCTTACTTTTTCCTTATGTCTATTATCTGTCCATTTTGCTGGAAGATCAAACTACTTTTTTTCTTCCTGTTGCTGTGCAGGTTCTGAGGTTTTGCTTGATAAAAAAAATACAGGAAGGCAGAAGTTGCCTTTCAGCTTTATGTTTTTATTCAGCTCCTCTAAAAAAGAGAAGCCCCGAATGACAAGAAATCCTTGTATTTATTATTTTCTGATTACATAAGTAATCCACCCAGCAAAGCTGACACACATAAGATAAAGATTTCACCCAGTAAGTTCGGCACACTGTAAATAAGAAGGGAGAAAGCAGAAGTAGCTAAAAATGTTCCCTTTGGGGTGTTTCCCTAAAGACATTGTACTTTCCCTGGTGGGTTAGGACATTGGGTGTTTTCCCTGCTGTCCTTTCATGACCCTGCATCCATGACTCTGCAAGTGCCCAAAGACAGCAGGGCCATCTGTACATATTCACAATTGATACTTCCTATGCTGTCTCCTAATTCCAGGTCAACACTGTAGTCATTCTACTTTTAGTCTAATTTCTTTCACTTCTTATCTGTTTTAAATTTTTCTCAAAGATCCACTGAATACTACCAAAGAATAATCTGCCCTACATTCAGAATCCCTCATTAGTTTTCTACCTTCACTAATTCTTTCCAATTGTTCATAATAAACTATTAAACCAATTATACTTTTAGATTTATATTAATTTCTTTGCCATGTCTACATAAGAACATGTTTGTGCTTAAACCATGAATACAAAGGAAACAAACTTTCATCTGAACAGATATTAGCACAAATAGCACCAATTCTCAAAAAGCTTTTTCTTCACTCTCCATCTTGTTCCCACCAATCTCATGCCACTTAGCAGAATATGTTCTTCTGTCTATTAAATTCATTCAAAATGTTGCACAATTAGCCCTACAATTTGTATCTTTTTCTTTGGAGCGTAACATGTAATTATCACCAACTTATGGATTCCTACTTTCATATGCAGTTACAATGTTAACAACATTATTTCAGAATTTCTGGCATGTATTTTAGCTCTTTTACAATTAAACCTATTCATATTTAAACTTTCATTTTTATTTTCCTATATGTGTCCATTACTATAGGGTCAGATCATCCTTATCCAGATTTTTTACATCCTTTGTCTTTCTTTTTGTGTCATAGATTCTCAACGTATCTATTTTCTTTATTTCATTTGTACTTCATTCTCCTTATCATGTATTCCTCTCACATTCAAGGTTATAATCTTCCGTCTTCCATGGTCATCACCAGTTGAGGAAATAGGTATTGCCCTATATTGCTTACTGTGGCTTTTGGTTACCTTCACATGACATTTTTTAAATAGAGAATATACACAGGGAAGGCTAACCTGTTTTGTCACAACCCTGTGATATGCAACCATAAGCTATTTTTATGCAATTTTTTTCAGATTATTTTATGTTTTCCATCGATGAGAAACTATATGCTCCTGATTGACATATACTGAGGATGCTGATTTCTCCCTCGGAAATTCAGTAATCCTGGAAATATGCATTTGTCTTGACTTATAATTATTATTTGGGGTATGACAACATTCAACATTCTGGAACAAATTTTTAAAAACCCTCTTTTTCTTTTTTTCCACTCTGAAATAAATATGTATGAGAGAAATTCTTCACAGTGTGGACTGAAGCAGAGAAAGGAAGATACCTTTCTGGTTTAAAATCCGTGATCATAATAGTAATCTTGCTTTTCAGGACAACATTATGAGTCTCTAGATTCATATTCTGAGCTAAGGAATCGTTGGTTTCAATAAAATCTTTGACTTGAGTCAAAAGCTTCTTAGCTTAGGTGATAATGATTCCCCTGTTGTAAGATATAATCAGAAGGAGAAAACACATATCTATGTGGAGATGCCATTATTTTCAGCATATTAATAGAAAGATAGAAACACTTCTATCTGTATGCAACAGAGAAATGGGCAATTATGATTTTAATTCATTTTCGCACAATTAGCCAAACCAAAATGCATACATTCCTAAAACCATTTTAAGGCAATTTTGCAGTATTCTGGGAAAGAAGTGAATTTTATGGCACTTTCCAATCATTCTGTTAATATTGTTAAAGGATACATTTTGTTGTAATAAACCTAGATTCAGATTCAGAATGACTTGTAAGGTGGAAACTGTGAGTTAAAAATTAATTCATATTCACTACATGTATCTTTGAAATTGTATTCAGGGAACAGTTGGAAACATAATCAAAGCTGATTTGGTGACCATGCTGTTCTGTGGGAAAGGAGGGCAAGACTGAGTATGGATGAGTTTGCTATGTGTTTAATAAAACTTCAAGTCTGATCTGACAACATAGCTGGCATGATATTAAAGTTATATGCAAAATATTGCCTTTGGAGTTGGGCTAATTATGTTGGACATTTTGAACCATATACTATATGGTGTTCAGATACAAGTATAAATCTTGATCAGAGTAACTATGAATTTTGGATTTCTTTTTAATCATCTCTCAGAATTGGATAGGGGAACTGGACAAAAATCTGGTGAAAGAAATAGTTATGTTCTTTGCCACTAATGGTACATAAATGAGAGATCATGTGTTTGCATCTGTGTTTTATAAAAGTAACAAACATTCTGATGGCATCCGAGAGATATTCCTCTGGTAACATTTTGTTTCTCTTGAAAAATGAATATGTATCATATATAAGTAAGTAATATGATCTTCAGAAAATATGCAGTTGATATGTAATGTTATGTCATTATAAAGGACTGAAAAGGATGCTACTTCTTCCCGATATCTAAAAGACATCTTACATACAGGAAAGTATTAAATAATATTTCTTACTCTTGTTATTTTTTTGCTTAACTAGCAGCTGCTATGTGTTTTTTTTTTTTTAAAAATAGTCCTTTGAAACAAGAATTGGAATACTATACAAAACTAAATGCACCTATTTAGGAGAGTGATCATGTCTGAGAGAAGTGGAGGTAAACTACTTCTGTTGCTACTGCTTGAGGAAAAATGTAGGCGTGAGTAGACATCACAAATATGTGTTACAATAATGCATCAGAATAGCCTTCACCAATCTGTCATCTTTAAAAGATGTAGTACTGTAACTCCCACCCTCCTAGCCAGCTTTACCCATCATATCTGAAAGTTTTGAGTCTGGTGTAGGCTGTGATAAAGCACTGAAGGGTGGTGACATAAACACAAAGGAATTACTGATTCAAGGAACTGTTTTGCTAAATTTCATTCCCAGTGGGGTTTCCAAAAGCCAGCAAAGGCATAGAAATAAGCTTCACTCGTTTAAATCCATCACATGTCTTCCTGCTTAAAGATGAAGGAAACACCTGCTTAGGAAATCATTCAAAAAACATCACAAATAATATGTGAAAGCTAAGGACTATGTTGTTAGTCATGCAGCTTTTACAAGGGGTAACTCTGTCAACATGTACTGAAAAACTGGCAGCTTAATTTTTCTGTGGCTATTTTTAAAATCACATGCTTGGAGTCAACAAAGTTGCCTTGTGGTCAGTCTGTAAAGAAGATAACTCCCAACTTTTATTCAGATTGTTCTTCTCTAACCAACAACTATTTCTAAAACTGAATTTGTTTCAGAAATCACCTTAAAGCTAGGAGGAATTAATTATACAAACCAATTCTCTTTTTTAAATTCTCTAATTCATCCAGAGCTTCAGAGGAGCAGCTAAACAATGTCCAAGCTATTCCCTTTCTTCTTCCTGTCTTTGGGAGAAAAAGATTTCCGATGTGCACATTGCTGGCCAGAATCCACAAATGACCCACAAGAATTTTGTTTAAAAAAGAACAGCAGCATCCAGTGGAAGAGAATGGGTACTCTGTACTGGTAAATAACTAGGCGTGTACCCTACATTCTGTTTTTCCCATGCTACATTTTGCTCAATATTTCACTTCAGAAGCACTGAGTCATATTTGTCTTTCCAATCTGTCCCTGGATCTCTGTACACATATACTGGATAACATTTTTGGACTATAAACAAATACTGATATGTGATGAATGCTTAGGGCTAAACAAGTTTTCAAATGATTTAAAATTTTGAGAGCTTGTGGTACATATAGTCATAAAAAGCCTGTGGTCTGAATTGCTTGTTGAGAAAATATCTGCCAGTTTTTCTTTGGTACCCAAATGGCCTCAACAGCATTGCTGCAAATAAATGTGTTGGCAACTGACACTTTACCCTACTTTTGTTATGTTAAAAGAATATAAAGAAAGTACGATTGTAGATACCCTGGAATATGTTGATATGCTGCACTGCCTATCTCTAGGATCTTATATGCTCCAATGAAGCCATCTTGATTGGACTGATTTTCTGAAACAGTCTTTGGCAAATTAGCATCCTCAGTTTCCTTTCATACTTTGGAGATATCTTTTAAGATAATTTATTTTAGAAGGTGAGGAGCTCATTGGCTGCAGTACTTGATTTAATTTTTGGGGAATAAAATCACTAGAGTTTTTGATGTGTATTTTAATACTTGAATTTATTCACAAATAGACAGATCAAATGTGTTGAAAACATACCTTAAATGTTCAAAAGGTAGCCAATTTTCACACAAATATTTCAACTTGAAGACCAAATTTAGTGATTTAAGCAGTTTTTCTCAAACCATAGCCTCAGACCATATTTTTTTCCACATGGAGATATCTAAATCATATCCTTTTTGGATGGAGTTGAGGTATAGATATTTCCTTTCATAAGTATATTTCACTATAAAATATCATTCCACCTATGCTATATCTATTTACACAATCCACACTTCTATTTTCCAGTTCCAATAATAGTACCTAGGCTGCCTTCCTTGATTAGAGTAGTTAACGTTCAGTGTTTTGTACATCTTGGGCTTAGAGTACTTGTATAAAAATGAAAGTAATGATATAAATAAATCATGGGTTGCCAGCATTTAATGATTGTGTAAACTTGTTTCTGTAGCACAGCAATATCTCTTTGGGGGGGGCTGCTCCCCTTGACATTGCTTTCATCTTGCCCTCAGTCCATAGATTAGATAAGCCCAAGTACCACTACAGCTGTTAATGAGTGACAGAGGGTGGATCAATCTGGTACTATTGATCACTTAAGGCACATCTAAGCTCATATCTCCCCTTTGCTTTGGACCCTGGTCAACTACTCTTCTGTTGTTCCTTCCCTGTAGCTTTGGGGGCTTTTTGATAGCTCCCCAGCCAGTGCTATAACTTTAAGTATGCAAGCAGTTATCTTTCTGACTCAACCACATCTGCTCTGAAAAGAAATTGGCTGGAGCTTTGTTAGCTGAGGAATTATGGGAGTTGAAGTCCATATTATCTTCAATTTGCCAAGGTTGAGAAACACTAGACTAGAGTGGAAAAGAATGATCTCCATAAGGAGGGCTTTGCATGTTGGTCAATTTTATGTCCCATTTTTGCATCACTGATGCAATTTTCTATCAGCTGTTGACCTGTAGAGAAAAACAAAGCTGGTTGAATCAATAGCTATTTCGCTTAAAGCATCCAGCAGAAACTTAATTAGGATACCTTCATTTGCTTGTCCATATAAAGAGAGAAATGGAGGCAAGTTAAAGATAGGCCATAGGGATGATAAATCTCAAACCAGCGTGGTTTTAAGCCAGTTTAAGTAGAGGTGGGTAGCGCTTCAGTTCAACAGTGGAAAAAAAATGCAGAGGTTAAGGAAAAGTACCATAATAGAACTATTTCTGAGTAATCTCCTATTATAAACTTTTTACTAAAACAACTGGGACTTTCTGAGGAAATACTCTTGGGCTCATACTGAATGGAATTTTGTGCATAATTCCTAAATCAGATGCTTTCCAGATGTTTTAAGCCTGTAATTCTCAGCAACCCTGTCCAATGGCCACTCCAGGATATGCAGTCCTAGTATATCAGGAAGGCAGAACCTTAGGGAAATGCAAGACTATCTTCACAACCTGCAGCTGAATTGTTTTAATAGTGTTCAGAATAGAGTATATTACAATGATGGGTTTCAGGTATACCTTTCTTTCAAAAAACCAATTCCAGGACCAATACATAGGGAACAGGTTGTAGTCTCCTCAAGTGCCTAGGCCCTAGAGGGTATACGTTGCTGCTATCATGCTGGCATCAACTGCAGAATATGTGCCCCTCCCCCACCACAAAAAAAGCATCTAAGGAAAATAAACCAGATGGGATTTTTTTCTGGCATGGAACCAGATTTCTGGAAGCAAACATGCCTGCTGTTAGGAAGCATTACATTTCAAACTCAGGAAACCCTTTATGATCATAACTTCTGGTTCTTGAACTAACAGTTCACCTAGGGGCAGTGGAATCATTACCTCATGCCCTGTGGCTATTATTTTCCACTGGTGCCCATTTTGTGGCTGTTCACTGGCTAATAGGTATTACAACTTGTTAATATTATTCCCAAATTTTAGTGAGGAGAGAGGACTAAACTATTTCTTCACAACAAATTACTTATTTAAATCTTTGGGATAGTATCTGAACTTTATGATTTCATCACAGCCTTATGACAGAATAGATGGGGTATAGGAATTCTACTGATTAGTTTCCATATAAACAGATAATTGTATGTATACAAAAAAAAACCATACAGAGATCCCGGGACAACCATATAGATATTTTAAAGATAACGAAGTTGTTTTGAAAGGAATGTGTTTATTCTTTCTTCCTGTACTGCTTTGTAATCTAATTCCAAAATTCCAGTTTAGTAGTTTTTGGAAAGGGAAAAGGAAAGGGAAAGGGAAAGGAAGATCGTATCTGTTGCATTAAAATCTGTGATGCAGCCTTGTGCATGCCAGGACATTTATAGCTATCCTAAAAGATGTCCATGACTTTGTCCCAGAATATGTTTTAAACCCCGCCCCCCCAAATGTATATAAAAGATCACCAAAGTCTTAGATTTAGCCAATTTTAAAAGTAGCCATAGCAAGATGACTTATCCTCCAGATGAGTGAAACAACTTCTATTTTCCCTAATCATAATGTGTTGAGGTTGATGGAAGTTGGACACAACAATATCTAGCTTGTAGCAGTTTTGGGAAGATATAATTAAAATGTTGGACTTGGAAAATTGTCTACATGTCTCCACTCACACATTTCTAAAAAAATTATTATTCAATTTATATGCCCCTCATCTCACCTAGAGGTGACTGTAGGCAGCTTACAAACATTAAACATTAAAGACATAACAGTTACTAGCTGATTTTAAGCCAGCCATTCTTTTCTTTATACAAACCTATTTACATAATTGAAATAAAAGATAAAATCATTGAGCTATTGCTCTTCCTGTCTCCACTTGCACATCAAAATAGGTCTTTTAATGGAGAATTATAACACTGAAAACCTTGTTTGAATTTACATGAGCATGTCTCTCAAATCACTGTAGTATTTACGCAGTATGTCATTTCAAAGTTTTGAAAAGTCTTGGATCAATTCCCATTACTCTATAACTTGATAATCACTGATTAAATAGGTGGAACTACTGACATATAAATCTGAAGTAATGCTCTCGTTTGTGGTGAGATGGTGAGATCATACCAGCAATGCCTTACAGACATCTATGGAGTTTGGATTGAGTACTTAGACTCCAGGATTTACTTCAGAATTTCTGAGCCTGCAAATGTAATTTCCAAAACCCACTATGCAAGCAAAAAATTATTTTGAAGGATTTAAAATTATTTTAACTTGTTGCCATTGAACAAAGGACAATAACCTACCTCAAGATTTGTTTTTACAGTGCTCTTTGAATACTACAAGAGCAATAAACATCTTTTATTTCATGACAAGAAAGTCTGATTGCACAGTGAAAAGTGGAGACACATCATTCTAGTCATTTCAGTTAATATGGCACTAAAACCTATCCAAGACTTGCAATAGAAATATTAACTCGTATTAAATAATTTATTCTAATAAATTAATAATATCATAATGCTGAATTTGGAACAACCTAGACCAATTGTTCCTTATCTAAGGCTGAGTTATTTGGGGATTACAAATTTCATAATTCTTGGCCAAACGTTTGGGCATTTTTGTTCAGGATATAGGGCATTTACATGCTTTGGCATATAAAAGAGACATGAACATTTATGCGATTCTTAACATGGGAACCAAGTTAGTGTATTAGAAAAAAATCTGAAAAATAGGCTAGTGGAAGTAATTTGGTAGATTGGAAAGAAGAAGTATCCTAGAACAGTGATGGCGAACCTTTTAGAGACTGAGTGCCCAAACTGCAACCCAAAACCCACTTATGCATCGTCGAGTGCCAGGTGGGTGTAGCCCATTGGCTGTGTGTGGTCCACTGGCTGGGCGTGGCTTCAGTGGTAACGGCAAATTGGGTGGGACTAAAAAGTTCAATCAATCAATTCCGACTTTGCAAAGTCTTTTTTTTTCCCCACGAGAAGTTGAAATTGACTGATTGAACCTTTTTTTTTTTGGCACGCTGCAGCGGAGGCCTAAAGTGAAAAGGTGTAATAAAACCCAGCTGAAGGCCTAGGACTGGGGCCACAGCACGAGTGCCCACAGAGAGGGCTCTGAGTGCCACCTCTGGCACCCGTGCCATAGGTTCGCCACCACTGTCCTAGAAGAATCTCTCTTCAATGAGATATTACCTTATTTGGAATTACAACTAAACCAATGCAGGAACAGATTAGATATTTCAGATTAATTAGTAATCTGATAGAGATGTTTTAAAATCCATTATGGTATGTTGGTGTGTGTCAATATATATATGTATATGTATATATATGTGTGTGTGAATACACACACACACACACACATACACGAGAGAGAGAGAGAGAGAGAGAGAGAGAGAGAGAGAGAGAGAGAGAGAGAGAGAGAGAGAGAGAGAGAGAGAGAGAGGAACCTATCATTAATCTTTTTTTTAACCATGGGAGAAGGTAGCAGTCTCAACTCCAAGAAAAAATCTTGATCTGCCCGAACTTATACATAATTAGAGAAAGATAAAACCTAAACCTGTGGGAGTGGGGTTTTTTTCTGGAGTAGTTTTTTCCCCAACCTAGTGCGTTGTAGAAGGACAGTCTAGGTTACCCATAATCACCACTGCCACCAAAGAAAAATAGATTAAAGGATGAACTAAACACACAAGACAAATTGCTGATTTGTACAAGCATGATATGAGCTTAGATGTATGGTATGGTTTTATTTTACTTGAAGCATCCCACCCATAGTTTAGGAATGGTCCTGGAGGCAAGATTACCTTTGCTTGCTTTCAGTTTGTGAGTATCCTGCACCCTTTCTTTTAATGAGCATTACCGAATATTGTATTCATTCATTTAATACATAGAAATTGGATTATTGCAATTTGTAATCAAACCTTGAAGAGAATGTTGTAGATTTCTGCTGGTTAAAAAAAAAAGTCTATTTTTGGTTTGTTTTTCACAATGTGTCCTACCAGTATTTCTGTTCATTTGTTCTGACTCCCAGCTCATTTCTAGGCACAATTCAATGTGCTACTTATTATTATCTATAAGGTTTGGAATCTAGTTGTTTATTCCATATATAACATTCTGGTCTATGTCCCAATATCTTTTATACTGCATTTTGGAAACACATTTAAGTAAGAATTTTATACTCTGGTTTCTCTTCAGATCATATAAAGCAGGGGTAGTCAACCTTGGCTCTTTTATGACTCGTGGACTTCAACACCCAGAATTCCTGAGCCAGCTAAGCTGGCTCAGGAATTCTGGGAATTGAAGTCCACGAGTCATAAAAGAGCCAAGGTTGACTACCCCTGGTATAAAGTAAGAATTTTTTGTGACATGATCATTATAGGGCAGTGATGGTGAACCTTTTAGAGACCGAGTGCCCAAACCACAACCCCAAACCCACTTATTTATCGCAAAGTGCCAGGGCCGCATCAGCATTGTGGTGCCCTTAGGGGGGGCATGGGGGCATGGCCCACTGGGTGGGCATGGCCCCTCAGTGGGCATGGCTGCAGTTGTCATGCCAGACTGGGTGGGTGTGGCTGAGGTGGGCATGGCCACCTCGATGTTGCTCATGGGGGGATGCCTATGGGGGCCGGGCAGGATTGGGGGAGATCCAGGGGGTCTCTGGCGGGTGGGGCACTGGGCAGGAGGCCCAGCATAGATGGGGTGAGGCACGCAATCCTAGCTGGGACTGGAGGGCCATGGCACTGATGGGGATCTGGCTTTCCCTGCTCGGAGTGGCCTTTGGCTTGCTGGGTGTGGGCGTGCTCTACCACCTCTACTTGAGCTTGCTAGCTGGCTGCTTCGCCTCCTTTGTGCTGGGTGGGGCTGCCGCTCTGGGCGGCGGTGGCAGCCTAATGGACCTGCGCAAGCTGCTGGCAGCGGCGGCACGTATGCCCACAGAGAGGGCTCTGAGTGCTGCCTCTGGCACGCGTGCCATAGGTTCACCACCTCTGTTATAGGGGAACCTCATGAAAATTTATTAGGCCCCTTTTCTGTTAGGATGGAAGCAATAAAAAGCTACGAAAAGCTACTGTGCTCTTAATGTACTTAATGCGCTATTTTAATAATTTAATTGATGCATTTATTTTTATTTATTTGTTTAAATAATCTGAGATTGGAAAATTGGATATTTTATTTTATAAAATTAATAAATGAGAAGAATATTAAAGTCAAGATTCTTAAATATATAAAATTTGAAATGCATGTATAATAATTTAGATATCTTGATTTCCATGTTAATGGAATAACAAATACTAAGCAAGCAAGAAAAGAACACTAAAGCCAGCATCTTTTTCCTACTTGCCTGTAGAGATCCAATATGTAACACTATTTTTATAACAACATAAAAATATGTACTAGATGAAATCAACCAATGCCAAGCAGCTACAAGGTGATCAGTCTTTTCCCAGTCATGTTTCTCAGTGACTGATGTTATAATATTACTGTTTCAAATTCAACAAGATTCTTTCAACGTGCAGATAAAGAAGAACTTCTAAAGTGACCCAAAGATAATTGATAAAACTGGGCCTTTAGGATCAAGCCTTAACTGTATTCCAAATAAAAGGGATAAAATCACCATAGGTATAACTCTCTTTCTAAGTCATTCCTATTCAGGTCTACTCACAAATATATTCAACTGTGTTAAATGAGTTTTACTTGCCAGTTCAGTGGATAGACATGCAATTACAGTTCCTGCTATTAAAGAAAATGAATGATGTTCAACTGGAAATTTAAGTTTTTTACAGTTAAAATTAATAAATGAACAAATGCTATAAAGAAACTGTTGAAAATAGGGGCTGTGCGGTACAAGAGTCAACATATCTAGGACTGAGCACTCTGAGGTGAATTATAATGGTTTCAAGCGTCTAGTTTTGTGAATTCAAAGAGTAGAAATGGAGAATTCTGAAGTAATTAGATTAGAAACCAATCTTTTACATCAGAATTAAGCAGTGTTTGGTCTCCAGATGTTGTGGAATGTAATCTCATCAGCCATAGCCTGCGGGGTTTTATTAGATACAACTGAGGAGCCTTGAAAATCTGAAATACCACAATTGCCCATCTATTTTACAGTTATTATGTTCGCATAGGAAAAATGAAGTATAATATGTGAAATGAACATAAATATTTTAATTACTTGTATTTATTTTGGCCAAATGCATAGAAATAATTTGATGACACTGCTTATAATGTACATAGCAAAATATACTATTGTGAACGTATTTGTGAATATTTCAGCATGACAATTTTCCAATAGTTTGTTCAGCCCTGGAAGTATCCAGAGGTTGTAATGCTTGGTTTATTACATGCACATTTTCTGAGCTAAGAGAGAGATGCAATGGGGTTCATTTTTTCCCGACCTTCAAATGTGTAGATAGTATGGCAACTTGAATAAGAAATGAATTTGTAAGAGAAATTTGGTAAGTAGAATGGACTTGATTCTATGTACTGTATACCAGCTAAATCTCTCATAAATTCCTGGTTTTTTTTCCTGATTGGAAAGATAAGAGAGAGAAAGACTGGGTTGAAAATGGCTGGGAAGGCAGTTGTAAAGAAGATAGGTAATTATCAAGTGGCATTCTGCAACGTTACTGATCTGATGATCCATTTGTATGTAATGTGATTTACTTTGTACACAATTACTTACTAGTGAGCTAAAGGCAATACTCGAGGGCATTCTTTTTCTTTGGCAGACTATTACCGGAAACTACTGCTTAATTTTAAAAGTTTATTGTTCCAGAGTTTTTGTTTGAGCTACACATTTTTCAGAAGCTGCAAGAACAAGGGGGTGAATAATCAGTCCAATATGCCTTTGGGAGAGAGTTTGCCATGAATTTAATTAAACTGCTATAAACCTTCCAGGGCCAAGCTTCAACTTAAGTGCTAGAATACATTCGGTACAGTACTTACAGTACTTGATGCCTGTTCTGCACAACTGATTGAAGTTAGCATACCGAATTCTTATTTAACAGGATTACATGTAATAGCAGTGCTTGGATCTACTGGTATTGTTGTTTCAATATTGCATCCTGATTGGGGCATATTAATTTTAATATTGGGGCATAGTAATTAATTTTCTCAAAAGGGCACTTTCTCAAAAAGTGGCCTCACCCTAATATCTCTTAAAGCCAACTTTAGAATGCCATAGCCGAACGGAAATGGGTAACATATTTTCTTGCCCTGGTCCTGTGACTCGTCCGAGCTTTTCGGGGTTCCTGCCCATCTTTTCTGCCCTTCTTGGTCCCAAAGTTGAAGCCACGCAGGGCAGCAAGAAAGACCCCGAACTGCCAAGAGCAGGATTTTCCTTCGCGGGACTATGGCGAAGCTTCCACCCCTTGGATTGAAACCGTTGTAACGCGTGCTCGGGAGACTCCAAGGGAAGTTTTAATCAAACTTCTTCATTTTTAGCCCTTGCGGCTGCTCATCATTAATCCTCTAAATGGGTTTCTGCGCGGCTGCACCGCGCCGGGAAAACTACCAGTTCGGTGATGCTTGTCCCGCGCCACCCTGCTAAGGACTGTCTGGCGGCGGAGATCGGCCCCCTCCTGTTAACAGCAAGCCCCGAAGCAAAGCGAGGAAGCCGATCCAGACGCCGCCGCTCTGCCACCCTGAGATCAACCCGGCGGTTTGTGGTGGGTAGGCGGCAGGTCAGGGGCACCACGCCCCCTCCCTCCCCCGGCCGGCCCCGCCTTCCTTCGCCCGATGTGTGGTGCAGCGCGCGGCGGAAGCGCAAGCGAGCGCTTGGAGACGCAGCGCCGGCTCGAGTGAGCCTCCTCCGACCGCGCGCCCGCTCTTGCCAAGCCCCTCAGCTCAGGGGAGTGTGCCGGGGAGGGAGGGAGGGGGGGGGAGAAGGGAGGAGGCTCCGCGAGCCAAAGCAGGAGGGAGCCCGCAGAGAGGAAGGGTTCCGCTTGAGGTCTTGGCGACGGGAGATGCTGGGAGACTCGCGGGTCCGCCGAGAGAAGAAGTTGCCTGGAGGGAGGAGGCCGCGGCACGCGCCCGCCGGGTGGATTGTGCCGGACCTGCATTGCTAAGCCAAGGTCAGTCTGGGAGGGGGGGGGAGCAGGGGAGAGGAGGAGGGAGGGCTCGCGCCGAGGCTCCCCAGGACTCTCCGCCTCACTTTGGGGGAAGTTGTGCAGAGCAAGGAGGGGCGCGCGCCTCCAGCCCGCGGCGGGGTCTTTCAGACCCAGCGCGTCCCTTCGGCAGCCGAGGAAGGGATAGAAAAGCTGCCTGAGCGGAAGGTGGCGGCACAGGCGCGGCTCCAGTCTAGAGCCAGGGGATGCTGAGGAAAGCGATTGTTTCCTCTGGGTGGCCAGCCGGGTCAGGGGAAGGGAGCTTAGAAACCCGCCGGCAGATGCTAAGAGTCCAGGCTGCCTCTCTTCCCTCCTGCTGCGGCGGCGATGGGAAAAGAAGCAGAACTTCGGGCTGAGTCAGTTGCATGTATTCTGCTGGTGTCCCAAAGAATTCAGCCTTCCGTCAATGGGATTAGGCAGCGGTGGTGCCCTGCCAACTACCCAGCCAGTTTCATAGCCCTACAGGGATTTTTTTTTTTTTTAGACTGTAATTGCTGTGCCACACCGTCTACCATGCTGCTGTGCCTGAATTTGTCTTCCGAGGAATTTAAAAAAAAATGTTAACCGTATTTTAACAGTTTCCACAGGGGGAGCTATGCTAGCCTGTTATATCAAAATCAACAAAACATCTTGTGGCATCTTTAGGACTCACAAGCTTGACTTGGTGGAGGCATCCGTGGCTATCACTTCTAATCAAAACATTTCATGCATCTGATATAATTACTATAGTCCATGGAATCTTATGCTATGAGAAATATGTTGATCCTTAAGAGGTTGCACGCATTTGCAGGATTGGGAATATCGTACAGTACAAGACACTGAATATGAGGTAGTTTTATTTCCAGAACTCTGCAGTAATGTCCTTGTCATTTCTATCTTTACTTTTCTTTGTTCACTGTCATAACTGAAATCACAGTGTCATCACTACTATTTAGCACCATCATAAACGCACCATGCCACTGAAATGGTGCATTCATAATATAGATGGAACATCCCTTGTTGCTGTTGTGAAACTGATTTAATCCTGATCCAAATACAATGTCTTTTAATATCTAAGTGATTCACAGCATACATTTGTGCTATGTATATTTAGAAACATACAGTGCTACGTACATTTAGAAACAAGGGTGTATCTAGATCTTCATAGCTTTAGAATCAATAGGATTTGTGATAAGAATAATATATTCTGTGGTTTGACAGTAAGAGCTTCTAAGCTACTTATGCAGTGTAAGATGGATATGAAGGTGCCAGGTAGGCTTATTTGGAAATGGATGCATGTATCTTTCAGTTTTTCATTCGACTATTCAGAAGAGCATGAATTGGTTTCTTTACATTATCAGTTAGTCTTTTTGTGGAAAATGCTATTTCTTAGGCATTTTGGTTCAGGTGGTTTGATTAAATGGCTTGCCACAACAACAAATTTTTCTGTTTCATTTGTTTTTAAACCATCTCTAGAGAAGGTAACTTGTAGTATTAGTGTCATAGAGTCCTTGGATATTGACTAATTAGTGACATTTACTGTTCAATGACAACTCCCTGCATGTTGTTAAACCTTTTCTCATTTCCAATTATTGGTAAAATAAAATTGAAAATGACTTCTGGATAGAAAAGGATAAATAATAATTTGTATGGTATGATCTTAATGTTCTAATGGGATTTTAAAATTACCCCTTGCACTATTTAATGTGTTAGGTAGTAATAATGAGAAATGTAGGTTGTTGTGTCTGTTCCTTAATAGATTAAGGATATCATTAAACATCAAGGAATTCAGTAGAGACCTGGCGTTGGCAAACAGATAAGGACATTTAGCTTATAAAAAAGAAATCTCATGTGTTTTTTCCAAACATTGTCAGTGTGAAGTGAGTCCTTGGAGGAATTGTGTAATAGCTGAGATAATGCAATTTTGCTGGTCTGCCAGTTGGGAATCAGTGATTGATTCATTGAAACATTTGTATGGCAATTTGCCAGGGATAAATATTGAAACAAGGTATAACTTAGGCAGGATATCTTTCTGTTTAATGCTTAGATAAGATAGGAGTGTCTTTGTGGTTAAAAGGTTCATAAATATGAGTATTTGTCAAAAGTTTCTTTAGATGAATGAAATGAATGAAAAATTAATTTTATTTGCTGCAACTGCTTCAAAGTTTGTTAAGTTATTATAAGCCCAAACTTTAAGCAGCTAAATACTATCTTTTCATTTTATCATCACAACAATGATTTGATTTGCAGAAGTGGTTTTTTAGAATATAAGATCAGTGATAAACATGACAGACCAATGTTGGTATATTTACTCGGTTCATTACAAATTTCTTTTTGCATTTTTAAATACAGAATATTTTATTGTTCAGTTCATATACCATAATAATAACCATGATTTCAAGACCATCAGATTTGATGCAAGTGAAATCCCATTTTGGATTTGTGAAGAAATAGCATATCTTCATTATTAAAATAAACATGTATCAAAAGTAATTCTTTTGTTTTGTAACTGGAAAGTGGCTGGAAAAATATAAAATTCCATAATTAAAATAGTTCAGCACACGCTGTTTTTCTATAATTCTTAATAGATCGTATATATGACAAAAGCAGAAATGCTTTCTTATTTATTACTGTAGGATGGAGAAATGTTTCCGTGAATGACATTAATCTTTGTACTAGCTGCTGATTTTGAAAGGATATTCCTAAAATCAAACTCTAAAAAATTCATAGGCTTCATTAAACAAACTGGATATCATTATTTAAAATCAGTCTTTTCGCAGTAGTGGACAATAATTCTGCATGATATCCTTATTGCTTCTGTCTTATCACTATCTTATTTGTACATTTAGAAGGCATTGAGTCAGAAGAGTCATTTGATTATCATAAGGCAAGTGATGTAAATTAATTTTAACTGCAGAAAAGAACCCATTCTGTATATAAGGGTTACATATATTATGGACCCTAAAGGATTCTGGAAGAATATTTAAGGCAATATGTACCCAAAGTTTACATGTAGTCCTCGATTTATAACCACAATGAGCCCCAAATTTCTGTTGTGAAGCAGGACAATTGGCTCCATTTTATGAACTTTCTGGCCACAGTTGTTAAGTGAATCACTGCAGTTGTTAAGTTAGTAACATAGTTGTTAAGTGAATCTGGCTTCTCCATTGACTTGTCAGTAGGTCACAAAAGGTGATCTCATAACACCAGGACACTACAACTGTCATAAATATGAGCCAGTTGCCAAGTGTCCAAATTTGGATCACATAACCGTGGGGAAAGTGCAATGGTTTGTAAGTGTGAAAAACGATCAAAAGTCGCTTTTTTCATTGCTGTTGTAACTTTGAACCGTCACTAAACAAACAGTTGTAAGTTTATTTGGCATAAAACTCAAACCTGTTTTGTAATTTTGTAATTTTGTAATTTTTGTAATTTTAAATTTAAACTTAAACTCAAGATTCAAAAAACAATGCTAAAATTTTCATTGTGATGTGTTATTAATCATAATGTAAAGCTTTATAACAGGTTCGATAGTTTTGCTCAAGTATCATGATTGAATGCTTTCAACTGAATACAGATACAAGATGAAAGTCATACATATTGATTTTTTAAAATTCAAAAATAGGTATGAAGTGGGATGACCTGACAACATTATAAATGTTACTTACTTTTCAAATAAATATTGTAATAAACATGAAAGAAAATTTATTTTTATCCCACCTTTATTATTTTTCGAAATAACTCAAGATAGGGAATATATCTAAAATCTCTTCCTTTTCCTATTTGCCCCACAACAATCACCCTCTGAGGTGGCTTGGGCTGAGAGAGAGTGATTGGGCCAAAGTCACCCAGCTGGTTTTCATGTTTAAGGACTAGAATCTACAGTTTCTCATTTTGAGCCTGATGCCTTAACCACTAGATCAAACTGACTCTTTTGTTTCAATAAACAGCCTAAAATGTGATCACATGACCCCAGGATGTGTGTTTATACGAATCATAACTTCCAGCATGGTTGTATGTAGTTTTGAAGTCCATTGTAACTTCAAATGGTCATTAAGTGACTTGTCATTAAGCAAAGACTATCTGTATTGTTGAAGAAAAATAAGTGGTAGTTTTGTCCTTGTGTTACAGATTATCTACTACCGGTATTTGGAGAATCTTAACTTCATCAGATAATGTGCTGAGGGAGCAATTGGCACAGTTAATCAAATTCTAAGAGACTGAAACAAGAATAAAGATCCTGAGGAAATTTGCTTAGTCTAAAGCAAAATAGAAGGGTCAATTTTGAAATCCATAGTTCAATTATATCCAAGCGCTACTGCATTCCAGTGGCAAGAGTGCTAACACAATCATCACAGAATAAGATCCAGATATGCATATCTTGATAGGATGGATCCAGCATTTGGTAGGACCATCCTAAAAAGCATTTATCCAGTTTCTAAAAAAAACCAAAAAGCCCCTTTCATGGGAAGAGATTATAATGTGGAAACTTCTCCCATAGTTTTTCAGTGGGCTTATTGGTGCAAGAAAAAATGGTGCTGTAGAAGGTGCTATGGGGTATAGTAAGCTTTTATCCATATTGTTGCCAAGAGACTGCAGCTGAGTATGATGTAAGGGAAATTACTTTGTAGCTGAATCAGATGAAGAGTAGATCTAGATCAGTGGTTCTCAACCTTTTTAATGCCGCGACCCCAACCGGTCGTAAGTCGAGGACTAAACCAGTCGTAAGTCGAGGACTAAACCGGTCGTAAGTCGAGGACTAAACCGGTCGTAAGTCGAGGACTACCCAACCGGTCATAAGTCGAGGACTTTCCCTGCCTGGGAGCGCCGCGCATGCGTGGTTCTGCCCCCTGCGCCGGCCGAGGCGTAGCTGGCAAGCGGCAGAGACGGAGCAGGCCGACCACCAGCTGGCCCAGCCCAAGGGAGGTAAGGCACCTGCCGGAAAAGGGGGAAAAATGGCGGACAAAAAAAATGGCGGACAAAAAAATGGTGGACAGCCTTGCTTGGCGACCCCCATGAAATGGTCGATTGACCCCAAATGGGGTCCCAACCCACAGGTTGAGAACCACTGATCTAGATAGTGTGATGGAATGTGCACCTGGAGAAGCAGTGGGGGCAGAGTTTTGGCAAGACGGAGCTTTCTCAGAGACCAGAGATTAAGAGACAGTGCAGTTCTGAGTTAGAGGGTGGAAAGGGGAAGAAGTTCAGGTAGCCACACTCTAGGATAGGAGTCTTCAAACTTGGTCCTTTTATGACTTGTGGACTTCAACTCCCAGAATTCCTCAGCCAGGCATGCTGGCTGAGGAATTCTAGGAGTTGAAGTCCACAAGTCATAAAAGGGCCAAGTTTGAAGACCCCTGCTCTAGGATCTTCAGAATATATCTAATAGGTTAGAAGGTTATAGATTTAGTTTTGCAAATTCTGTCTATTAGATATAAGCATATAAAGGATTGAATTTGGATTTTTCTGTGTCATGTCTGGATTTGAGCTTGACAGATAGTCTTATATAGTCACTATATCTGAGGTTCAATCTCCTTTCTAAAAAGGAAAGTATATTGATCCAATTTAGAAGTTTAAAGATTATAGAAGTAATATATGATATTCAAGTAATTTAAGTATGAAAAATGCTAAATTATTGATAGTGTATTATTAATGAAGCTCTGAAATGTCTTGCTGGCTAAAAACGTACTTATATCAGAGATGTCATTAGCTATTAAAAGCTTTAACACGCCAGCAGTTGTGACATAGCAGCAGTGTTAGGTCCAGTAAAAATAATTTGTTGATATCACATGCAGTATTAATTAGATTGCAAAATGCTAAGGGTTTTATAGGAATAGTAATAATTGTTTTATCTCCACTGATACTGAAAGGTATTATATTCAATCTGCTGATAGAGACTGAATACAATCCATCTTCTGCAATTTCAAGGGAATGTCGTTAAGACTATTCATATTTTACTCTTACATGTACACCCACATTTTCTGTCCAACCACTAGCTATCTTTCCTAACCCCCACTCTGCCTGCAGTGGCCAGTTAACTCTTTAATTACATTTTTCTAAAGTACAACATTCCCTTTTTACATGCACTTAAATTATTACTTCTGTTTAATCATCTCCCCATTCTTTAACATTATAATTAGACTT
This sequence comes from Protobothrops mucrosquamatus, assembly GCF_001527695.2. Taxonomy (NCBI): domain Eukaryota; kingdom Metazoa; phylum Chordata; class Lepidosauria; order Squamata; family Viperidae; genus Protobothrops; species Protobothrops mucrosquamatus. The sequence continues at coordinate 59,949 of NW_015387850.1, forward strand.
TGTTGTCAAACATTGGATGCAAACTGAGAATGCATCCAAAACTATCTTGGGGCCACATACGGTCCCTTTTCCTAAAGTTTTATATTCCTTGTCTAGCTATTCTTCTGGTATATCTTGTTGTTGTTCAACTTTAAGTCAACACCCAGTTGACTTAAAGACTTAATAGACTGTTGCTCTATGATATTTTTTTTAAACTTAACTCAATTGTTAAACAATGTGCTTAATTTTTTTAAAGTCCTTAATATCTTGGCTTTGAAGTAATTACTACTGCCTAGAACCAAACTATTGAGTTCATTCAGCCTAGACAAGAATGCTGTAGGTTCCCACTCCATGAAAAATTAGAATAGAAGGTCGGAACAACTACCCCATTTTATGGACTATTCTTATCCTGGAAATCAGATTAACAGTTGACTTAAATCTTTTTTGAAAGGCAGTTATTCTTTACTGTGTTTGTTTTGCTTTTGTAATACTGTTTCCTATTTCTGTGTTTGTCAAGAATATTTAGATTCTAGCAGAATATAAATATAATGAAATAAATATAAGCTCTTTAGAAAAGAAGACTATCTCGTTAGGAGAAATATCTACCCTGCTCAGTTCAATAATTAAATAATAAGTACTAATTAAATGTCTGTTACGTGTCAAGGCTATATTTTTGTGGGAAGAGATTGCTACTGTAGAAGGACAGCATCCCCCCCCCCAAGAAGTAAATATTTGGGGGAATATTAAAAAGGCAGAATATATTTCCCCAAAGGATATTAAAGGCAGAAAAGCAAGCTCAGTTTTTCTTAATAGCCCCAAGCAGAAACTAGGCAGAGGCCAGCTTTTAGAAATGCAGCTGTGATAATCCTTTCAGAAAAGTTGGAGCCAGGAAGCTAGAAGCTGATGAGATTAGGAAGACAAAGACCCCTAAAATCCCCCTAAGGACAGGAAACATAATAGGTAAGGCCACACTTGGAATACTGCATCCAGTTTTGGTCACCACGATGTAAAAAAGATGCTGAGACTCTAGAAAGAGTACAGAGAAGAGCAACAAAGATGATTAGGGGACTGGAGTCTAAAACATATGAGGAATGGTTGCTGGAATTGGGTATGTCTAGTTTAACGAAGAGAAGGATGAGAGGGGACATAATAGCAGTGTTCCACTATCTCAGGGGCTGCCACAAAGAACAGGGAGTCAAGCTATTCTCCAAAGTGCCTGAGGGCAGAACAAGAAGCAACGGATGGAAATTAATCAAGGAAAGAAGCAACCTAGAACTAAGGAGAAACTTCCTGACAGTTAGCACAATTAACCAATGGAACAACCTGCCTCCAGAAGCGGTGAATGCTCCAACACTGGAAGTTTTTAAGAAGAGACCGGACAGCCATTTGTCCGAAATAGTGTAGGGTTTCCTGCCTGAGCAGGGGGTTGGACTCGATGACCTCCAAGGTCCCTTCCAACTTTTTTTTATTATTATTGTTGTTGTTGTTGTTGTTGTTGAAGGATTAACCCACCAATATCAAAAAGGACACACTGAACCTAAGGTCAGAGTTCCTGCCACAGGAACAGGAAACAACCTCAAAAGCCCCAGAAGGTGTAAAACCCCACCACCACTCTCAGCAACATGTGGTCAGCTTTCCCAGAGCCACGCTTCTGTCTGGCTTTGCTCTTCAATAAAGTCCAACCTTCTTTCTAAAGCAGTCTCCATTTTGTTTATTCCTGGCTTGGACTGGACCCTGATGAAGATTTTTCTTTCAACACTACTTTATCTGCAGTTTATTTCTTGTAAACTCTGTTGATTAGGTTCAGGAAATAAAATTGGCAATTCAACAAATTGTTTATCTATAAATGTCATATCAGTCTTTAAAAAGTTGTCTCATCTTTTTATTTTTACTTCATAATTCATAACTTTTAAAAGTGGGTAGTAATTGAATCTGATTGTAATGCTCATGAAATAGTACAGTATCTTAATATTTAAATTAAATGCCATCTCCAAAACTTAACTTCAGCAATTTTGTTTCTTTTGGGCCACTATTTTGCTTTGTTAATCATCTTGCTATAATGGGAAATTTAAAAACTTGAGAAGTATTACTTGACCTTATTTGGCTTAATAAATATATCATCTTAATATGAATTTTAGAATTAATGACCTGCTATTTACAATTTCCTTTTGTTGAATTATAGTTGATGTTCAGTTTCCACTACTACTTATATACCTTTACTGAAGTAATCTAAGGGGAAAAGATCCGCAAAAAGTTTTTCTATGAAATTCACTGGAGGCTCTTGCTGCTGCGGCTGCTGATCTCATGCATGTTTTTTGTGGGCTTTTTTTGGCTGACCTGAGTTCTTCTTAAATAGTAAGAACAACTTCTGACTGTGTTCTAATGAGCTTCAGCTCAGCTATAGAAGATGAAATTGGAGATAGGATCTGCAGCAATTTCATGCTTGTTTGATTGCCTTAACTCTGCTTCTTTTAAATGCTACTGCAACTTGCAAAACACTGGCAAACTATAAACTACTTGTGACTCCCTCTCTCCTATCATAGCCAAATTGAGATAACAGTAACTCCTATCTTCTCTTTCCCTCCCCTCACTCTTGTAATTTCCTCCTTTCTGCAGCCCCCTTATCCTTTCCATACATTTATTATTCCCTCTGCAACGTTAATATCCGGTCAGATAGTCAGAGTTTCTCCTAGAAATTTCATGCTTTCCAGGCATGATTACTTCTTCTTTGAAAGACAACCAAATTGTGTTAAAAAATGAAAACAAACACTCTGGCTTCATCCAGTACTCTGGAACAGTCATGTTCTTCTGAATTCAGTGTATTTTGGCATGAAATGGAGAAGCCAGCTTGAAAATAAATATAAAGAAAGCATTCTCTGGTAGCCTTACTTTTGTCTTTTAACCTCTGGAAATTATGAGGTACACTTAGAATGGCTAACAAGATAACCCTGTAAATCACCTTTCCCA